>NW_027281198.1:0-176780 GCF_046629955.1 Centroberyx affinis | reverse complement strand
ATGACTATCCTAGAATAACACTGTACTGTATGCAGTTGTAAACTTTCGATATGGTGTAATACTGCTACATTTCAGCTGTTATTCTCATGCACTTCCACATATTAATTTTTGACAGTGATTTGGACAGTGCTCAGTAAGATTTTCTTGGGTAGATTTTCAGACAGGAAACATTAATAATAAAAATAATTGCTGCACCAATATTTTCAATAATAATACACTAACTAGCTTACTTGCCCAACTATTAATGATAGGCTTACTATGGAAAATCATTGGATAATTACTCAAACTAACTAAAATTACTGAATAATTATTGTCAGAAACACTGGGAAAATAATTTTCTACAACTAAAATCCAATTTTTTTCAGATTTACAATCACCTGTTTCCCCTAGCTTCATCCTTATTTATTAACCCTTCGCTTTTCCTGTTCAATCTGTCACCCCTTTTCTCTGCAAACCTGTCTGAGCAGAAAAGTGTGCGAAATAGCTTTCCCATTGTACAACCTCCTGAATGGTCTCTGAAGAGATTTCTTAATCAACAATCAGAAACTTTTTTGTGGGGCTACTAGTTTCCATTTAATCCTTACCACCATTGAATAATGTTAAAATAAACAAATAAAAAACTTTAGAAATGTTTTCAATCACACAGATATTACCAAAGTTAAGTAATGTTTCATGTGAATAATCAAGCCGCCTCTTGGTCATTTGTGAAAAGAGAGTCAATGTCTAAAAGATCTCAAATATACTGTATGTGTCAATGTCCTACACAGGTTTGTATATTAGTACATTTGGCATATGTAAGGCCTAGGTATGGATGATTGAGTAATTGCACTTGCACCAGAAGATGACATGAGTTATTCTATTTTATGCCCAAAAAAAATATATATACATCATTTTCTATAACTTCCATCAGTCTGATACTACTTGCTTTGACATAAACTATGAATTTATGTAGCCTAATTAAGATTTAAGTCAGCTTGGGAAAAAAAGGAGGGTAAATGATATTATGCAAATTAAAGGTGGGTAAACTGTATGTTAAGGATTGTAATGGGCTTGAAGCCTTGGCATTGGTGTGTTAGTGTGTCTTGTAGAGAGTATCAAAATTATTAACTGATAAGTAATATCATGATCCTACTTGTTCAGTAAGAGCAACTGATATTGTATGAACGGTAGAAATGAAAGTTTCTACAGTTGCATATGCTTGTTTTCTTTCATTTGTTTGATCAAGGGATCATGGTGTACTCAAGGATTGGCCTCTGAGGTCCTGACACAACATGTCAGAGCCTTTCGGAGACGCTGGAAAAATGCCTTGAACTTTCCCTTCTTCTTGGTCTTTTTGGGTTTAGTTCCATCTGTATTGGAAAAACAAAAGAAAAAGGATAATAGCAGCGATATATTTTCTCATTTTTGGTTCCCTATTCACATCTTCTCTTGTTTTACCTTTGTTATATTTAACAGCATCATTGTTACTATATATCTATGTATATACTTACTTTTCTCTCTTTGAAAATATATCAGATGGTTTGTGTAATTCACATCAACAATATCTGTAACTCACCCAGTGTGGCCACAGCTTCAGGAGCTCCAGTTTCCTCCTTAAGACCAGTTTCCTCCTCACCAAGGACTGCTTTCAAGGCATTATTTTTAGCTGGTGTGGAGACAAGAGGATCCACAGGTGCAGCGGTGGGAGGGTGTGGTCCAGTGTGACTTTGCTCTGCTTTGACAGCATTTGTGACAGCAGCCTCTGTGGCTTTCTCACATGATTCTTGTTCTGCTTTGATGGCCTGCTTAGAGGCAACGTCTGAATCCAACACAATGAGTTTGGAAGACAAAGAGTCCTCCTTTACAGCTCCAGAGGGGGTGGCAAGCGTATCTACTGGAGCAGAACTCAGAGGTCTTGCAATGGCTTCTGGGACTGCTGGGGCAGCCATCGCAGTGGAAAGCTCAGGAGCCAGTTTGCAGAAATCCTACTCTTTTTTTAATATGCTGAATCCTTATTTAAAAGCATATGTGTGGTGACAATATTATCCAGGGGAGGAGAGGTAGAAGTGTGTGTATAAGCTCCCTGGTCTGCTTTGCGGGTCTGCCTGGAAACAACTTCTGAGGCTAAGTCATTCAGTGTAGCAATGCAAACCTCTTTTAGTTGTGCAGATGGTTCAGCATGAACATCCACAGGTGCACAGGTGGGAGGTTGTGGTCCAGTATGATCCTGCTCCACTTTGGCAGAATGCATATCAATCTCTATGACCATCTTATACCATGAAGCTGAAGAAACCGCTTTTGCTTCTAAAGTTGTGGAGACACAAACATCTGAAGGAGCATAGGTGAGTTTTGCAGTGGCATCTAGGCCGGCCCTGACATCCTGTTTGGTAGCAAACTTTACAGCCACCTTTCTTACAACAGCTTTGCAATGGTTGGAATTCTTCTTGCCTGACTTTGCTCTGATGAAGGCCAGAGAGGAGCAAAGCTGAGAAGTTTTGAAATGGTTTCCTGGAATGCTGTGATGGACAACTTAGAGCCAGCCTCCAAAGCCAGTGTGTAGAAATCACCAATGAAATGTGTGGAGTATTCGTTTAAAGTTAGAATTGTCATGACAGTTGTCCCCAGGGGAGCAGAGGTGGGAAGCTGTACAAGGGCTTCTTCTTCTGCTGCAACGCCTGAATCAAAAACACTGAGTTTGGAAGACATGGAGTCCTCCTTTACAGCTCCAGAGTGGGTGGCAATTGTGTCTACTGGAGCAGAACACAGAGGTCTTTCAATGGCTTCTGGGATTGCTAGGGCAGCCATCGTAGTGGAAAGCTCAGGAGCCAAATTGCTGAAAACTTTCTCTTTGAAATTTGCAGAAACCTCAGTTGAAGGAGCATAGGTGAGTTTTCCAGTGACATTTGGAGAAGAAAGATTACCAAAGAAAAGAGACTGTTGACTGTCCTTTCCCTCCAGTAATGTTCCAACATCTTCTGTTTTTCTGCGCCTTCTTTGGCCCGTTAAGATGCTCTTCCAGAAGATATCCTGAGATTTCTATGGCTGCTACGTTCACAATAAGTTTCCTGAACCAGTCAGCCTCCAAAGGTTCCGTAGATTTGTTTTTTCTTAGGATCGCATCAACTTCTTTTGCTGTTCTCTCAACAATCAGCGACACGTCTCTGTCATAAGACCTCCGCAGTGATGTAAACCCACGGGAAGCAACTGAGAAGGGTCAGTAGATTCACCGTCATATGACAGTAAACTTCATTAGACTTTATCTTTGCATCAGAGATTAGGCCCTCGACACCATGCTCCTGGAGCACTTTTAATGTTCTGTTATAAAAATACAAATGTTGCTTCTGTTGTACTGAAAAGCTAATACCTGAACATTGGGTGAGCGTCTATTCTGAAATGGGTTAGAGAATGCAGTAATGAGCTTCCTGAAGTATCCATTTGCTGTATGCTTTATATTTTATTTACCTGTCACCTTGTACATATGACAAAAAGTAGCTTCCATTACAAATTGGGAATCTCAAGCAGATCATCATCTGACAGGAAGCAGAACCTATGAACAAATATTCAATATAGATTGTACTAGGCCTGTGCAATTAATAGGGTATAATCTTTTATTGTCATTTTAGTTTCCACAACTAATGATTCTAGAATACTGACATATTGGCAACATTGAAGCATTTAATCTCATTTAGAAGAATAGTCAATCTGTTGAAGAGGCAAGTGCAATATTCTTTATTCTTTATTCAGATCCCCATTAGCTTCCACTACAGCGGTTGCTAATCTTCCTGGGGTCCACATAAAATTATACAAACACTGACAGCATACAGACATACAAACAGACATACAAACATTGACTGACCCCCGTCATTCAATAAATAATGATAATGATGAAAAATGTATTATCAAATTATCAAGCCCCTTGACAATTGAGCCCCTTCTGGACCAGTTCCAACAGTTTGTTACACTCCTTCAGACTGTCTAGCAGACAGGACAGCACACACATGCACACATACACACACACACACACACACACACACACACACACACACACACACACACACACACACACACACAAATCTTTATCATCTAGCTACTCTCTGTATCCCCACAAACAAACCTCCATTTTATATGATGGGAACTGTTGTGGGAGCCCTAACCTGGCAGTTATCAAAGGTGCTCCATGTGTGCTCCATTTTCTGGTATTTCCTTTCCTCCACAGGCAGCTGGCAGTAGATATCATCAGAGCTGAAGATGGGCTGTTGGTTGAGCCAGGAGCGCTGGCAGGTCAGCAACTTCTCCAGCACATCCTGCAAGCACCAACAGAGGGCAGCAGCACAACATGAACAACTGCACTGACATGGCAACGATACAAGGTGTCTTACTGTAAACGTGTGTGTGTGTGTGTGTGTATATGTGTGTGTACCTGCGTCTTCCTGAGCTGGTGGTGATGCGGTCTTCAAAGGGCTTCTTGAAAGGAGAGAGGGACATGTTTTGGGTCATGGCGATGTGTTGGTCCAGCAGCTGGGAGGCCTCGTCTGGGCTCTTAAGCATGTAGGTGCCTCGACCACTCCTGTTCCATCTTTTCCAGAGCCTGGCGTAGTTTAGTTTGAGAGGCCATATGAAAATTTGACCAGACCAAAAATATATACAGCAAAAATGCAGTGTTGAAACATTACAATTAATATGATGAATCTATTATTATAACATACATTAGTTGCCCAATACTTACACAGCTGACTGTATTGTGTAAAATGTGAAGAAACACACACCTAGGATCCGTAACAATTCATGTAGTTGTTAAATTGGGTATGGTACCTGTTCAATGGCGTACTCTTCCCCGGCCACCTCAGCCACGTGGGCTATCTCATCCATGTGTTTCTGCAGGCCCAGCTCCAGGCAGCGGGAGAAGGTCAGGTTTGCTTTGGCCTAGATGTTCATCGCAATGCGATCTGAAAAAATCTGCCAGTGGCGGCTCCTCATCCCTGTGTTCCTCAGGCCCTGGATCAGAGGGATGAGAGGACAGAAGTCCTTGCTGTGGATTTCACTTGCCACCATCTGGCAGTCTAGAGATAGATGGGGCACAGAGGAAAAAGGGAAAGCGAAAGTGAGCGGGTGAGAAAACTGAGGGTAGATGCACACAATCACGATCTAAAAGTGTAAATATAAGATAAAAGTGTAATTTCTAATATTACACCTCATTTTGTCAAAGTATGAACACACAGGCCACACGTATCCATCCCTCTAGTAACCCAATAAAAGTAATGAAGCATGTGTCACTAACCAGGGATGTCCTTGAACTGTTGGACACACTTGTGCATGGTGTTGAAGGCATCTGTGACATTGCGCCCCAGCTGCTCGGGGTTGATGATGGACAGCGGGTCATTGAGCCAGCTCTCATGCCAAAGTAGCCAGTCAGAAGTGGTGGTCCAAAGGTCCCTGAAGGGGACATCAGCTTCTGCAGTCGATCATACTGTGACACACATTTCATTGTTAGAAAAACAAGTTAAATGTGTATTCTTGCCCAGTTTGTTAAACAGTTCAAACCAAGAGGGCAAAAATCTAAAACAGCATCTGGCGTGACCACATACAGTATATCAATAGATTATTTTGCTTGAAGATAAAGATGCTGGATACATTGTTCCCCACTCACATTAGTGATGGGAATCCCAAAGAAACGTTCTCTGTTGTTGTAGGTTTGGGCCATAGTCTGGCACGCTTTTTTGCCTGCTTCACCTTGTTGGCTGTCTCATGGGCATGATCAATGTCTGTGTGGGTGGCAAACCCAGCGACCAGCATCTACAAACACAGTTCCGGTGATTAACAGTGAGATGAGATGAACTTACCCTGTTAGACTTGAAAAAGAGAAGTTCTAAGATTACAACAGATAAACCAAGGCCTCTCTTGAGCACATGTTTTTGGAAATTGACGACATGAGTTAAGCATAACTACACATAGTATTGTAGAGGTTTCAATGACTTCTATAGATTTTTTGTTGGGGCAGCCTGTAACTAACTATTTAACGGCATACCTTGAGATTTTTGTTGCCTATTTTTCTTTACCAGAAACTTAGAAACCAGAAGTTTCTAATTTCTCATTGAAACCCATTAGGTAGAAGTTGCAGCTTGTGTTGCCACTTGGTTGTCATTTTTCAGCTGACTGAAGTGCCAATACTGAAGCTCTCCGCACTGTGATAAGTGGCTGGTGAAGATAAAAGAATAACTCAGATGGCCCAGCTGACCAGTAGAGAGTCTATTTGCTCCTGGAAGTTGTTCTGGTTGACCAGCTGGATCTTGTGGAAGCGCTCCTCATCGTCCACATGCTGGACGCCTACTGCTTCCATCTGGGTCATTATCTTATGAGGCCACCCAATAGCTGTCCACCTGCACAGAAAAAGCCAGAGACAGAGGACAGAATCACTGTTATTCAGTTAGCATCTCATTCTATTCACTCTAACCATTATGGACCCAACAAATAACTCTCATTCCCATCTGAAAACATATAAAAAAAATATCAGTCTCCCAAAATTTAGCCTGATGTCTTTGTATGGATTGCATGTCTTACTCTCTATTAAAGTCCTTATCTGAGAGGCTGTAGAAGAACTCGTCCAGTAGTTCATAGTCTGACAGGGTCTTGCCTAGAAGTTCCTGTTGTGGACAGATTGGACAAATAAGATGTGTTGAGGAAACACAAACATCAAAGCTATGTGTAGGCTAAACTGGCAGTTAAATAATAAATTCTAGTTACATAACCAGTACAAAAACTTGACAGGTCATTGCTCGCCACAGGTTAGCGTCCTACATCCCATGCTGTTCCTGGTGAAGATAGTGATGGTAATGGAAATAATGATAAGCAAATGGAATGTGATTGGAATGGACATGTTCCTGCACTCAAACTTGCAGTCCTTTCCTGTCACACCCACGGCGGCCTGCAAGGGGAAAACCCCATTGACCCGTGCGATCCCCACACTCCTAGGTCACGAGGGCATCGTATCCTGGTCTGGTTCCCATGGTGGATGACAGGCATCATGCACCCCGGCCCCATCTCCAACCCTGGCCTCTTCGGTTGAAACCCATCGGAGCAGCCTCAGATTGTGTAGCCAAGCACAAATTAATGGTCTCATGTGTCTGAATCCTCACGTGTCACTTGCGAAGGACATGCTGCCATGCAGATGGGGATAACATTAAGGCCTAAAGGGGCACAGAGACTACTTGAAGAAGCACAGTCTGTATGAAAATCCAAACTGAGACCACAGGAGGTCCTGTGTCTGGCTCATGAGGACAAGGGGGTCAGAGGTGACCCACATCACTGTACTCAAGTGCTGTGAGAAGGACATGGAGATGACGAGGAGTGCTTTGCTGTTGAGCCAAAAAGGTCAAACAAACAGAGTGACTTGATATGGATGCTGTGGCGCTGAATAGATGCTATGGATGCTGCAATTCTGTGCATCAGTCTGTTATTACTCAAGATTGGGCCTGATCTACAGTAAGGGGCTCTTCGCTTCATTGGCTTCTTTTCAGTAGAGCTCAGTCTCAAAGCAATGACCTCACCCGTTGTGGAAGCCCAAACCCAATAAAAGACTTCCCCGAGGGTCTATATAACCCACATCTAATCATGACATTATCATATCAGAGCGCTCTCAGCTGTCTGATGCTAACAACCCCTCCTGGTCACAACAGTTTATTAATCATTAGCAGGTGCCTAATCGTATTGATGAGATCAGCGAGAGGATCTGGGCCAGAGAGGATCCAAAGAAAACCACACAAGCCCCACAAGTCTCTGATGAGGTGGTGGTCCTCAAAACATGGCTGCCTACCAAGCTTTGGCAGGCAGCGCTGCGGCCATCGCTGGAGCCTGAAGCCCACCACTGCGAAGGGACTTGATCGGACAGATGTGGCTAGCAGCTCCGGCTGTGTGGAACTGATTAAATTCTAACAAGCTTGTTACAGCTTTGATCCACCCTGTACCCCTCTTTCTCTCTCACTCTGCCCCTCTGCTCTCTCTGACAGTCCAGCAGCAGCTATATCCTCACATTAAAGAGCTGGCCCAACATCAACCATCAAACAAAATCAGCATTAGTCGCTTACACGCCCACCCAGTTCTACAATGCATCCCCTTGCTTTTTTATCCTTAGATTCTTCCATTATTCATCCCCTTCTCCTCCCTCTTTCCTACTTTTACAGTATTGGGCTGTTGTGGGGGTCATGCCTGTGTGAATATAACTCCCATTTTACAGTAATGAGATCAGCATGTGTTGCTAACTTTAGCTCCTCCTGAGGGCCAGATGTTGTCTGATAGGATCAAACACTGACTATCCGCCTCTTACTGTCACATTGTTGGATAAGCCAGGAGGGCTTAGTGGTCACACATATTCCCACACACCTCTTTTCCCCTGCAGAAACTCACACTCCAACCACAAATGTGGGCACACCCTTATGTGGGAGTGTGAATATTTTTGCATGTGTGCATGAGGATGTAAACATAAGGAAGCATGTTGTAGACTTTCCAGTAAAGTCACATTCAGCTTTTGTGCAGACTGGTGGTGAAGTTTTTCAACAGCCACAAAGCTAAAAAGTATTATTTCACCACACCTGGACACAGTGTAAGAATGCTTCACACCTAGCACTTACAACCCATCACTGCACCCCATTTTCAAAGTGCTTTCCCTCTTTTACATGGCGTCCACTCTCAGACACCACAGTGATCTATGAATGTCATTGGTGCCAGTTAATAGATGAAATAGATACACCATCAGGGCAGCAAATGTCACATTAACATCACAGTGTTTTGTGGCTGCGCATTTTACAAGAGCAAGGCAGAGACCGGCGACGTAAGGGGTTGCCCCCATGGAGTTTGGATTTTCAGCCGTGTCTGGTCATGTTAGGTACTGTTGTTTAATGCTGACCCTTCCGCTCGGATAGACATTGAAGTTACCGTCTCGGGTCGAGTGAATCATAGGTAGACCCTTGGCATGCAAGTAAAGAGTGTGTTTAACGAGTGAAGAAGGGCCTTAAAGCAGCGAAGTGGCCAGACATGAGACACTGGAACTCGCAACCTGTGGCCCCGGACCCCAAACAGCTGCATTTGATTTTTCCTCTCATTTGCCCCATTTCTCAGTGTGACTTTTAGGAGGGGAACCAGAGTCACTTTAAAGCTCAAAGATCAGACACCATGGGTTGTAAAAATATTCAACATAGGGGAGAATGCTCACTGTTCTAAAGTAAAAAAAAAAATGACTGAGACTAATGTGTGTGTGCGTGCCTATACTACATGTATATGCACGTGTGTGTGTGTGTGTGTGTGTGCGTGTGTGTGTGTGTGCCGGCCGCATCAGTTGGATGCGGCCTGCATCCAACTGATGTTGAACTGATGTGGCCGGTGTGATTTGCTAACATCTTCCCAGCCTCATTGTGCTGACCTCTGACCTCCAGTGTGCTTGATGTTGATTGACCTTGTTCAAATGGGCCAAACCATTGATAGCCATTAATGTTGTTTAACAGTTAAAGTCCAAAACGCTACTTAACCCAAGTCAGTATGCTTTATCTAAGTGGGTGTGCGGATATGAGCTGGAAGAATAAGAAAGCACTGACTCAGAATCTCTAGCATATGGTCTGAGTGTGTTTTTGTGGGAGAAAGCCAGTGTGTGCTGGCATTTGAGTTTGTTTATGTGGGTGGGCAAGGGAAAGCCAAGAAAGAACGAGCAAGAAATGTTTGTGTGTCTTTGTGTGCATGTGAACGTGTGTGCATGTGTGTGTGTGTGTGTGTGTACGTGAATGGGTGAATAAAACACAAGAGAAAATCTTGAGCATGGTGGTTGATAACATCGTAAACAGATAAAGAAGTCAGAAAGGGAATAAACGAGAGATTGAGACTGACAGGGCCAGTGGTAGGAATGTGTGTTTGCAAGTGTGCTCGTGGGTGGGAGGTTGTTCAATATTAAACAGGAGTTTCAGCTATAAATAAGTCACCACCACTCAACCCAAACCTCTTCAAATGAATCACTCTTCTTAACATTCCAGTCATTCTTTCTTGTTAAGAATTAATAAAGAATAAATTGAAGCAATTCAGCATAGTCTCCCTACGCTTACACATATGTAAGAGTTTATGACCACAGCTCCTCTGTGAACAAGCACACATGTAAATACACACATGCTCGTGCACACACACACACACACACACACACACACACACACACACGCACACACACACACACACACACACACACACACACACATTATTGCTTTGGCACTCTGCCCAAGTGTTCCACAGGGGCCTTGATTTGTCATCCTGCCTCATCTGGCCTCTATCAGTCCCTGGCCTGACAGCTTAATCTGTGTCATTCATTCTCTCAGATCAAAGAAGCACACTGTGCAATTTAAACCTATTACACCCACACGTAAGGACATACATGTACACACACACACACTCACACACATAGCGGATGTGCGCATACACACACCGTTAACGGAATCAGCTTTAAACTGACTTAAACCTCCGTCTCTTCTGGGTTTGTAAATACCCCTCTATGACGTGAGGATCATGGCAGCACAGAGCAGTGTCATGTCACCAGAGAGGAGATTTTCTTTGTATCTGTCCACACTGATCATCATACTCACACTGATAATAACTGTCAACAAGGAGATTACCCTAGGACAACAGAGCAGCTCAAAGAAACCAAAAGAAAAACAATCCTCCTCTTTTTATTGGACTTGAACTCGACCTTTGGAGTTGAACTGTCACCTTGACCTTTCAACTTCTGCCAACTGACACTCTTCAAGGTCAGGTATTTAGGGATCAAGCCCCCACCCCCTATATCTTGTTGGTGTCTCCCACACTTTGAACAGCTCGTACCATCTCTTTTAAACGTTGGGAAGTTAATCTAACAACACAAAGTGTATATGCTACAAGCTCTGCTGTGTTAATTTTGTATGTTGGCTTTCTGTGCATCAGATGTATGGTCCTACAGAGTGCAATTATCTAATGCAGATATGCCTGAATCTTAGAAATATATCAGTACCATGTAGCTTAGCTATAACAGCTATGACTTTTTTTTTTTTTTTTTAAATCAACAGGGCAACTCTTACCTCTGTATTTAAGCACAAACCACAGTAACCATGGCATTCACTTGTTGCTCTTCTGGCCAGGGGATTACTGTATAAGATCATACTTTGCTCAGGCCAGTGTGTCACTACTCTACACAGGAAAGGGCTATAAACTGAAGCATTTTCACTTATACTGGAATAAACCCAATCTTTCTACATCCAGCAGGTTAGATTGATAATAAAATGAGTGAATACATGTGCTGTTTGGAGAAACAAAACAGGACTGGATCATTTAGGCCTATGAGGCCTTTCACTGTAAAGTCGTGTAAGGAAACAGCTTAATCCTCTTCATTCCTAGGGGAACATATGAGCTGACATACAGGACACAAGGACCAACACAAGACAGGGAAGGGGGGAGAGATGGAGAAGTAAGGAGTGACACCATGTTCTCGACACACGCATGTTTGAGCAGCCTGGACAAACAGTGAGGATTATGGGGGCAGGGGTGGGGGGGTTCCCTGTTCGTCTGACCCTGACTCCCTAACCCCAGCCTCCATTAAGCCTAGTAAATGAGAGAAAGAGGAGCAATTAGAGAGGCAGTCACGGGGCAGGTAGGAGATCCCTGCGACCTCGCCTGGCTGGTATTTGACCCCTCACAGCTGTGGGCCATGATGAAGACACATCCAGAACACTGAGAGAATGTATTGCAGGGAAAGTTCCTGGACAAAAAAAAAAAAAAGTGAACATTTTTACTCTCAGTGCTGGGATTGTAAGAAGTGTTGGGAATGGCAGAGTGAATTCCGTTGTTTTACTTCCTTGATACTTTCACATGTCGTAAACAGGACTTTATTGGTTGTGGGCTGGCACTGCAGAAAATTACCTATAATTACAATTTCGTCAATTAAAAATTCAATGTGTTTTGCATTTGGAAGCTAAAATGAGCAACAAAACATAGATGACGGGCTGCTCTTAAAAATGGTTCATGGCTCGCTTTTCCATCCTGTCGCAAACCTTGACCTCAAACCTCAGTGACTTGCATTTACTGAATCGCAAATACACTACACTTTTTATAAACTCTATTAGATTTGCGCAATTGCAAATGAAATTGACAGTTCAGTTCATAAATAATCCTGATTTTGCAAGTCAAATAAATACAATATCAATCATGTCATTGTGTTTGCTGAACTTTCCCCAGAACCAGCCTGAGTCATCAGTCAGAGTAGCACCACAGCTGGAGCCATTACACTGATGATGTGAAGCAATACACACACACACACACACACGCAAATGCGCACGTGCCCGCCCATCCTGCAACCTGTGAGAAGATGTGAATCTCATTTCCATGGGTTCCAGTAAGTCAGGCTATTGCGCTGTCAGGGAGCTGACTGACTCTACATCAGTCTTTAACAATGACACAAGCAGCCAGATACTACATCTGTACGCCACTAACATTACAGTTAATCCCTCATAAACAGGATTATCCCAATCTCCCATAAAGCTATTCATAGCGTATACTGCACCACTGGAGCGAGACCAAAGCAGAAACAATGAAATGTTTGAAGATGAAGGAGAGCCTCTGGGGTTTTACTGCAGAGGCCTGCCAGACACTAGCTGGTGTTAGAGCAGAAAGCATTGGGATGAAGATGAAGACCAGGGAGGGATGAACGAAGGCAAATATACAACACACTGAGATGTGGTGATATATGAGGTGACAGATGGAGGGAGTGGTAGCGGTGTTGGTGGAACAGGGATGTAGGGTATTGTAATATCAGTTGATATTATTTCAAGCCAGAGCTGATTTCTCTAATCACATTCACATGAAGACTTCAGTACCTTGATATGTTTTGAGGCAATGTAGATGGGCAACATTCCCAGGAATAGGGGATTGAAAACTGGGACAAAACCCACTGTTGGCTGCTCCTAAATCATCATATCACATTTTCAGTCAGTACAACCATAACGCATATAATACCATAGCCCCATATGCCATTCCATAGTAATTCTGTTTTTGTTCTCTACTCTGTGGCATGGCAGTCAGGCCGGTCTGTAAACAATTTGTATGGCATTAAAGACATTTATGGAAACCAATCCAATTTTGTGCGTCTATTCCAATTTTCTGAACCCATAGCATTTTACACTGAGCCATAAAACTGAGGAGACAGGGTGTTTATTCCATGGATTCAGTGTGTGTGTGCCAGGGAGGGGGAATACATCAACAAGTTCAGCCAAAGACTGTAAATTTCCTGACATGTATGTGGTTAAAAAGGAATTTAATAGAAGCACTATGATATATCAGCACTGTGCAAGCCATGTGTTTATTATCCAGTATTACTGTCTTGGGTTATAACGGAGAATGGGAGAATAATCCACCCAGTCAGGCAGACAGATGGTGTTCTTGCCCAAGTCAGATACACAAATCTTCACTGTCATTCTCCCTCATCCAACAACTCGGCTGGTACTGGTGTGACAATGCGCCATCAGGCTGCACAGATCTGCTCTGAAGGCTATTTCTGTCTCCTTTCTCAGGTTTCTTCAACTAGACTTCAAACAGACCTGTAACTTGGAATTACTGTGTCTGAAAAACAGGAGGGCAGGAGTAGATAAACGAATTTCCTCGCCCTATTACGAGGCCCTGGTTAGTGGAGGGACCTGGTATAGTCGGTATGCGCTGTGCGGCTGGTTCACATTAACCACGTTGACGAGCCCTTGTTGCCTGTTGTCTGCCTTCCCCTTTACAAACTCTGCTCACGAGCTTTTGCGGAATCAGCGCATGGATGAGTGTGGGGCAGTCAGTGTGCCGCCAGATTGGAAAAAAAAAGCCCGTCTCGTCCAGGGTAGTTGTGGTTTAGTGTTGTTGCAGTGCAGCGCGCATAGCGGGGGCTCTGGATAAATAGAGCGCGCACTCGTCTCTTGTGCGTAAAGAGATCTGGACATTGGACACATGCTCGACTCACCGTGTCTGCAGGCTGCGCAGCTCTCGGTTGGCTGCTAGTGAATTAACTGAGTGATTTAATTTGATTGGATTGATTTAAGGCAGTAATTGCGGTCACCGCGCATACGCAGTCTTTTGTTTTATTGAGCGAAATGGATGGAGACAGGAATCTTCTATCGTTTGGAAACGAGTGACATTTTGATATTACATAAAATGTGGATCGTTCATTCTCGGACCAACTACAACAACCCATAACCCAATGATTATTCTGTTACCGACGACTCATAGACTGCAACTTGGACGCACAATCCGCTGCTGTCAGAGGGATGCCCTATACTTAAGGATGCTGTGAACTTTACTGAGGATTATTCATCATTAGAACCATCCTGAGGACATCGATAAAACAATAAACATCTCGAACGACTCATGGATTCATCTGGACGCTGTGCGCATTGCGCAATTGGCCGCTCGCAGGGGAATGCGCTTGTCCTTAGATAAATGCACATAATGTTGAGACTTAATGCTGTTGGAAGGCGTTTTTCGCACTGTGTATGTTGTAAACACGGCAGAAACACGGGAGAGAGTGTCTAGTATGCCTGTTAAAGGTCGACTTCAGATGCTGGCGGTTGCCTGCGGGCTGTTTTTGGCGCTGGCGCGGAGCGGAGCAGGTGAGTGCATCATCTCTGTTGATGTTTCTCTGACGCATTAGTCATTAGTTACATCAACGTAGCTAAACGTGTCTTTTCCTATTTCACGTTGTGGTCAGGCTATGTTGCTGACTGGGCAGAGTATTATGGTAACCTAACTGCGTAATTTGGGTAAGGAATTTATTACCTTCTATGGCTTACGGATATGTGCAGCTGTTATTTTTTTCTGCTTCTTGCTATCTTTACAGTAAAAGGGTAGCAAAGGTCATACCTGTTGCTGATAAATTTGATAGGGCGATGCTGGCCTGCGGCTCTTTTATAGGTTGCCATTAGATGCAACCTGAGAGCCTTGATGCTGTCCCATGGGGAAAGGGCAGGATTCTGTGTCACATCTAAGCAGCAGTGCCACAATGGTCTGGCAAATTAAATATTCATGGAAAAACAATGAAGAGGGCCTTGCTTTTGCCCATGATGTCAGTGCTGGAAAATGCCTATTCATTTTCTAAAGCCTATCTGTCACCAAATATAACATTGATGAAGCCTCCTGGGCTGCTCTTTCATTCTTCCTCCCTTAATTAATTTCCTCTCCAGTATCATAACTCTTTGACTGACTCTGCATCCACCTCTGCCTCAGCTTCCAGATGTGTGGATCGTGCCTGCAGTCCACCCATAGGGAACCTGGCCAGCGGCAGGACCCTCACCACCCTCTCAGGCTGCTGTGGGAATGACTCCCACCACCAGAGCCCACGTCCCTCTCCTCTTCCTCTGACCCAACACCTCTGCCCCGAGGACACCCACCCACCTGCCCACATGGCTGACGACCCTTTCTTACATCCGGACACCTGGTGGGCATCGGGGGCAGGTACCACCGGGCAGGAGGACGAGATCCGTTTGGATCTGGAAACACAGTTCTGTCTGTCCCACTTGGTTCTGCTCTTCCGGTCGCCCCGGCCCGCCGCCATGGCTATTGAACGTTCGTCAGACTTCGGAAAGACCTGGGAAACTCTCAAGCTGTTCGCCCACAACTGCAGCCTGGAGTTTGGTTTGCATGATGATCTCAGTCAGCCAGGCTCGCTCTGTACGTCCCGTTATACTGGTGCTACACCCTGCAGTGGTGGGGAGGTAAGGGAATATGTACAAAGGTGTAATATACATGTTATTGTTCAGTAGGTTCACACAATTCCACTCATACACTGTTTTATTCAGTATAGATTAGAGTTCTGCTTCTCTACCCAGGTGATACTGCGGACCCTAGGCCCCAGCAGTGTTAAAGTGCTGGACCCCTACAGTCCAGAGACTGTTGCCCGCCTGACTCTTACTAACCTCCGCATCAGACTCCTGAAGGCTCAGACCTGCCCAGCACTTCCAACCCCCCCTGCAGAGGGAACAAGTGCCCCAGCCTCAGCTTTGCCCCCCAGGCCCATTGCAGAAAGCCCAGTCTCAGCAGCATATGCCATTTACACTTTACTGGCCAGAGGGACCTGCCTGTGCCACGGGCATGCTGAGTATTGTATAGCATACAATAGCAGCCAGGATACACTGCAGGACAGCAACATGGTGAGTACCTTATCCTTCCTGTGTGTGCAGGTGTGTGTCAGAGAAACAAATGAGTGATAAAGAGAAAGAAACCGTGAGAAAAAGAGTGAGTGAATGTGTGTGTGTCAGTTTGTGCGCTGGCCTGTGTTCACTCACAGTGTTGTAGAGCACAGGTGTCCGGATGTTAGGTCCGGATGTGAAATATACTTACAGAGGACGGATGTTAAAATCACCTGTCAAAGGGCTTTAAATAGCTCGTACTGCTCTTTATAGCAGCTGTCTGGATGTGCGTTTATTGCAGTTTCTCTACCCAACAGGTGTCTGTAACTGCCGCTAATGTAGGTGAATTTATTGAGCAGCCCCACATGTGCCTTGCAGGTTCCTGGTCGGTGTGTGTGTACTCACCACACAGCAGGGGAGCACTGTGAGAGGTGTGCTCCGCTCTACAACGACCGTCCCTGGAGGCCTGCCAACGGCAGCAGTGGGGAGCCAAACCCGTGCCAGAGTAAGTGGCCGACTGCCAAACAGGATCACCAGCTGTTAGGTCAGTAGATCTCGGCCATGGTGATAAATAGAGCCAGTGAAGAAGTCGGAGTATGGTGGGAGAATCAGAGCAACTCTTTTGAATGAAATACAGATACTATTTGGAGTCTTAACAAGAGAAACTGTGTAAGCCTGTCTCAAATTTTTCAGATGAGAGATGTTTTCATAATTCACTAAAATGTTTCACTGTTAATTAATGTTGTGTGTAGTCATAGTTAAAGTCAGCACATGATTTGTCTATACAACTATACAACTGCAAGTACATAGACTGTTCAAAAAACTTCAAAACAGGCTCATAGGACTGAAATAACACTTGGTGCTCTTGTGGATTAAGAAGAAGCAGTGAAGTCCTTAGGTTTAAAGATACTCATTGGGAACAGGAATCAAACCTGTAGAAAACTGAGATACTAGCTCTAAGATTGAAAGCCTCTAATGAGAAAACTGTTGAGCGCTATACACAAAGTCCAAGGCTCTCTAAGTCCAGTAAGGAAGGAAGAGACTAAAAGCTTGAAATTTAAGAAGCCTTTATTGCCATGGCTTAGAGCCAACGCGTTTCAACCATAAGGTCATCAGGGCAAGAAAGTAGTGCCTTAGACTTTGTGTATACAGCTCAAGAGTTTACTTGTTTCTCACTGGAGCTAGTTTTTTTATAGGCTCATATGATTGTTCGTACCAAAGCTTAGCTTCTCACCCCCCCTTCCCATCCCTCACTTTGACTCTCTCCATCTCATCTCTCCTCTCTCTCCGCTGTCATGTGACTGTGTGACGTCAGAGTGCGAGTGCCACGGTCACACAGATAGCTGTCACTTCTCCCAGCGGGCATGGCTCTCCTCCGGTGGCACCAGCGGCGGCGTTTGTAACGACTGCCGCCACAACACCGTCGGGCGTAGGTGCCAGCGTTGTCGCCATGGCTACCACCGCCACCCGTCCCTGCCCCTCCACTCCCCCCACGCCTGCACACGTAAGAGGCTCGGGACAGGGGGTGATCAGTAAAGCAAAATAAAGAAGCAGCACCAGATAAATCTGTCATATCTGGCCCCCAATTTAATGTCTTGGTGGAATTCATTCATAAGAACAAATGCCTGGGAATGAAATAGGCTTATGTGACATTTTATTTCATGTGTATGTGCAGAGTCTTTACATCTGGTGTCTCCATCTGCTGGTATGTATGTGTAATTGCATATTGTGTCAAGTGGAAGAGAGCAGAAGCCAGAGGAAAATAAACTAGTGTGATTACTCTTCACCTCACCATGGTCAGGATGTGTTTAAGCTGTTTATGCATATAAGTCCATTTATCTCTGTCTTTCTCAGGCTGCTGGTGTGATCCACAGGGCTCACTGCCTGTCCATCCTGGAGAAGAGGGACCCTGGTGCCACCCCAGGAGCGGGCAGTGCCACTGTAAATCTGGCATAGGGGGCACAAGCTGCAGCCACTGCCTGCCTGGGTACTGGAGCTTTGGAGAGGAGGGCTGCAAACCCTGCGCCTGCCCTCAGAGCTGCGATCCAACCACTGGCCAGTGCCTTGACAGGTTAGCCATATGGTTTTTGGTTTTGCCAAATTCCTTGCACAATACCGAGAAAGCTACAGTAGAATTGTATGAGAGATAATCAATAAAGATGAACCTTGACCAGATGTATCCCTTTCCACTTTGGCAGCTATTCAAATAACCAGGTTTTCAATGTGCCCATCGGTGGAAAAATTCCTGATTTGGATCATATGTTCACCAATGAAGGTGAGGTAGCGTGGTCAAAGGAGCTTGCAGTCTCTGCCTTGCATTACACAGGTGAGTGTGATGTATAAACTTACATTCAACTAAGTAATGCTGTTGCTCATTACATGTCATTTTCATCTGTAATGCTTAAAATCATGCTGATATTGGGTTTTATACAAAATAATTGAGATGGAAGTTTCCTGTACACAGGAAAGTGCAGCTGTAAGGAGAGAAAGCTGAGAAGTGTATCTGACCTCTGTAAGACCAAACATGACTATGGTAAGAAATCTGTTGAATTCACAGACATTTGAAATACGTTTCAAAGTTGTGATCTATATGTAGACTGATGCTTTGAAAATACCTTCTCAGTCCTTACTAACTCTGGATTGATCCGTCTCTGTGGCCTGTGGCAGTGATCAAAGCCAGTGTGCTGTCTGCTCATGACAAGGGCAGCCACGCAGAAGTGCTGGTCAAAGTTCGAAAGGTCCTTCGGTCGGGCCAGGTGGCGCTGTCCCTGGGGACCATCAGCATCTATCCTCTGTCCTGGACCAGCCGCGGCTGCACCTGTCCCATCCTAAACCCAGGTAGGACACCGTCCAACACGACAGGATAGGAATTTGTGGTGTGATTTGAGGTAGACATAGTACAGTTAAATTGAATGGATGCTGGCCAACACACATATCAGAGGGCCCCAGGTATGGCTATAGATGATGCATACAGTCTCAAGGTTTTCCAGTAAAAATTATTACTAGTAATAGAGGCCTTCAGTGGATCAGGTGATCACCTGATGGTACAAAAGACATTCTATGTAGATTAAATCAGTTTACAATATCTTCTCTCTTCTCTCCTTCTCCAGGTATGGAGTACCTGCTGGCAGGCCCTGAGGAGGCTGGGACAGGCCGTTTGCTGGTCACCATGCAGAGCGTAGTGGCACCCTGGACACCCAGATTGGGGGCACTTATATCACAGGGCCTAAGGCATGGATGTCCCTAACCTACAGGATCCAAAAAATGATGGGTCACACAGGATTTCACACAGGATTTGACAAAGAAAGTCACACAGAGTCAGTGGACAATTCAGCAAAAGGACTGAAAATTATTGGACAAGAGCACTCCTCACTGTTATGGGACTGTGCTATGTGATCAAAGTGGAAATAACCAAAGAATTAAACTCAAGTTAGCTCTACATCACTAAACTGAAGAGACGTATTCCCCATATGTGGGTGCAAAAAAACAGACTGAAATGAATGTTGGGTGGGTCTCGTTTAATAGACTTTCTGCCTGTGTGATCTATGTGATGCTACAAACCTTGCAATGTGGACATTATAGCCTTTTCACACAAGACTATGCTTTTCTCCAAACTAATATATCATCATGAATATACTGAGATGTGTGGAGGCTGTAAAATATGGTGTGATTCTGTCTTAATACACACATTCAAGTATCCATTAACTGACTCATGTCTGGCTCTTGGTTTAACTCAGTGTGGAAGTCTTCTAGGCAGTTTCAATCAGCACAGCTCACAAAACCCCAGTAAGACTCACAACATCAAAAGATCATTCATATAAGAGGGTATATTGCTCTGACTTCACATGTAGTCATATTCAACACCCTGCAAAGCATGCTTCATGGTCACCTGAATTCGATTGAGGTATTAGAGTACAAGGACAGAAAGAGAATGGAAGTAGGTATGGTTCAGTGTTCATTTTAATCTGGACACGTTATAAACGTGAAGTCCATTAAGGCTTGAATGACATTCATTTCAAATGGTGACCACAGCATCTTGATTCTGAGTGGAGCCTTAGATTCTGGAGGGCAACAATGTTGGGATGATGGAAACATTTATGCATTGATAGTTACATATGATGACCCACTTATGGCCTTGCCTAGGCCAGACGAAGGAAATCTTATTAAAAACAAACAAACAAACAAAAACAGACCATTGTTCACATAGCACCACATGTATTTGGACACTAGGCCCTTAAGTTCCCACAGGATGATGAATGTCAATACACAGTTTAAAGCATAGAGAGAGTTACATTTGTAGAGTTACATTTGTGTTAACACCAATGTAATGTGCATTGCGCTTGGGCTGTGGAAAAGGCTCAATTAGCCTTGTTGCTTGCTTATTAGTAAAGGATGTGGGCATTATTTTTAAGGAGTAGTCTACTATTGAAAAAGACAGGAAACATTCTCCTTAGCTGTAAGGGGTACTGTGATTTGGTCTCTCGAGCAAGGGAAGAAAAAGGGATTCAGCTCTAAAGAGTGAAAACTGTCTTGAATCTAAGTGACTTCCTTAAGTCAATAGCAATCATGCAAAGGCAAGACATTGCTCAAATTCAAAATCTAGTGCTCACTACTTGAGATCTGTCAAGCATAATGATTAGGCTAAGCCCAGTGATCATTATCTAGTAGTCTGACCAGTGACATTAACAGGACAATACACACCTATGGTGAAGTGGGTAATGCAGAATGGCACAGAAACGGCTCATGTGACCTGAAGCAGGACAATACACAGCAAACTGAATTCCTATTGCATATAAGTCTTTCAGTGAATGTCCCTGCAGCAAGTAGTTTGTCCCATTGTCACTAAAGTGTATTATTCCCGGGTCTTCAGGTGCTCAGCAGACAAAGCAGCCTAAATCAAAGTAAATATGCCCCATGACACTCAGTTCCTCCTCCCATGGCCTTTGTGAATATTGCCTGTGAGTGTCAGAGCTGTGCCTTTCTAGGGCCTGTTTTTTTCACCCCTCCTCCCTTGTGACTACCGGTGTTAAAACCAGAGGAGATGTCAGGCCGATCGGGCCACACAGCTGAGGTTCTCATGGAGAGTGATCTATGCTGGGCAGTGCTTGTACACAGAGAAAACAAGGGAATGTGGAGGACGGCTGGTTGGCCTTAGCTGGCAGTCTGGCTGTCTGTTGGTGATACGCTGTCAGACGAGGGAGCAGACTCAGATGTTGAAACAGCAGGGGTAGAGTCACTGTCGGAGGCCGGGGCAGCAGTGGTGTTGGACTCTTCTTGTGGGGAGCTTTCCGTGTCTCCTTCCTGGGGATAGAGCTCGGGGTACCTCTGCATGCACTCCTGCATGTTACGGAAGTTATCGATGCACTCGGAGCCCTTCACTTCTTCTTTGCTGTAGTGGAAGCAGGAGAAGGCCTCCTTGAACTGAGTGCCACAGGGTCCGCTGGCCATGCCCCCCAGGCACGGGCAGTTCCAGTTGATCTCTCCATTCGGCAGGATCAGGCCTAGAGGAGCGAGCAACCACACAACAGCAATTTGATGGTATGCCTTGATACACTAAGGAACCTTTGATTCTAAAATGTTCAAGTGACTAACCCTGCTCTTCATAGGGGTCGTTGGGGTCATCTGCAATCAGCTCAGCATTACTGGGTGCCTCATGGTCCTCCTTGGTCACAAAGATGATGCGATCTTTTCCTTGGGTGGGAAGGAAAAACAGGAATGACAATGAATCCTAAAAGTAGGAAACCTGGTTTTGGATGGTCAGAGAAACTTCTGATGCCATTATTTGGTCCTTATATAACAACAAATATAAAATATTACTGTAATATTTGGTTACTCAATGACGTCAGGAAACAAATGAAACTGTCAAATGAAACTGGGCCCACAATGCTCCTCAAGCAGCGCAGATTAAATATGAACTGACTTGAGTTGATCTGCTTTGCCGCTTGGCAGCTCTCCAAGCCCCCATTAGTAAAATATATATCAAATTGCTGCAGTGCTCAGTATAAAGTTATAATATCACTACAATGGCGGAGCTAAGGATAAAGCTAGCCTTAGGCAAGCACGTAGGTTGAGCTAACTAGCCTGGCAGCTAACGACTTAACTGCGGTAACATTGCTACTAGTAGCCTAGCATGCTGGCTCCCTGGATGACATTGGCTGGACATGGACTGAAATGAATGAAACCCGAAATTACCTTCTTGTCTGCAGTACGACATGCCTGCCGATGCTTATGTCCGTCGAGCCTCTGTCGTAAACGATGATAGGTTAACTTTGCAGGGGCTTAGTCAACAATGCCAGGATTTCATTTGACAAACCACCCGGCGTCTTGCGACAGCTCCGTTACCCCTCTACCTCCTTGCCTCTGACCTGTCAATCCGCAGGGCGCACAATAATGACGTATGCTGGGCTTTAGGGCTGCGGTCCAACCATGAAACCATACCGAGCTACGTAATGTGCCTAAATGATTGGATTTGTACTCCAAGGAGGTTATAGTTTCCCCCACGGCATGGTTTTCTTTTTAAAATATGTCGCTGTGTAACAGGGGGGGCCGAAGGCTCCAGAGTTGCATTCTCCTTCATTTCACAACTGGCCTAAAGTAATGACGACTGACAGGGACTCAGATGAATGTTGTTCAAAAAACAGTATCCAGTGGTGTTCAGATAAAATGCACACAGTGCTTACAGTGCGGCTTTGGACTACTTGCATTCCGGTACTTATTTACATGGACCCGGCACCTCCGGTGGCATGAACGTTTTTTTTTTTTTTTTGTCTGCCATGTAATAATCCCAGTAGTTGACTCTTCCTTTCCACTCCATTGTAAAAACCTAATTGGCTCATTTCCATATGAAGACAGGTGATTACCCTATTAGAAAGAGGTGAGCTGCTCTGCAGAGTATGTTATGGTAAACTTCAGACATCGTCATGGCTAAAAGGCAGTTGAATTTGCTGTCCATATGTTCGCTGTGTGGACTATTTTTGGAAAATTAATAATAACAATAACATCTAAATTCATATTTGCATAGAAAACATAAATTATTGCGGACCTGTAAGTCCCACAGTTAAATATGTGGGCAGTTGCGCATGTTATGTTGAGTGTCCAGAAATAATTGGTAATATAATTGGTTGAGTGAAGGGCTGTAAACCTCACATCAATGTGGGCATTTCAAAACCAGCGCGGTCCAGCTGAGTCTGCGCATTTAGGCCGACTTCTAGCTGCATGGCACGACCTGACGACCATGATAGGTTTTATTGGTT
Source organism: Centroberyx affinis (assembly GCF_046629955.1). Taxonomy (NCBI): domain Eukaryota; kingdom Metazoa; phylum Chordata; class Actinopteri; order Beryciformes; family Berycidae; genus Centroberyx; species Centroberyx affinis. The sequence goes on along the minus strand of NW_027281198.1, from coordinate 153,397 downwards.
TTCATTATTCGCTGACATTGTTTCCTACGTTTAAAATAGATATCCTATTAAAGTATTTGTGTTGAATATTAATGCGTAACTACTCGAGCCAGAATTTGTCTGGTAAATGGTTGAAGCCGATGCAGTTTCCTTGATGTATTTATGTATGATTAGGATGTTTCACAGCCAAGTATGCGGGGATTTTTATGTTGTGCACAGCGCAGTTATATCTTTAGTCCACTACTTGAAGGGCAGGTTTGTAAAAACCGGTTTGTCCGAACTCGGTTTGGACAAAATGAGCATTATGTAGCCTATACAATAATCACATATTGTTATAGGTCCCCAGTAGTCGGAGCTCTAAGGTCATATAATCTGTCATTTAGTAATGTTTTGGCTGTTTGGCTGCACCACCGGACCTACTTGGGCTCCAATGCGCTTGTTGTCTTGATATGTTCCGGTACCTTTTCCCTCCAGACAGACTCGCGGGAACACCGACCCCTTGGTGTTCCGGGACCTCATCATTTACAAATTATGCACTGCATGCACAGCATGCATGGCCTATGAATTACGACACAATTTCGAAGTGTGTTGGAAAAAAAACCTCTTTGTTTTTTTTTTTTAATAACACAATTATGTCCGATACAGAAAGTAAAAACCAAAAATGAAACTCCCTTTCATCCCTACCAAACCCACCCTCATCCAACCATGTCTCGGCAGTTTTGTGCAGCGATTCAGTCTGGGAATAAAAGAGCGTGACGATATAGACAAACACTTCCCTTTAGGACCCAGAGACAGAGGACAAACATTGTGCCCTATATAAGACCAGAGTGAATATAAACATAGTCCATGATTTAAAACATCAAAATAAAGGTAAATGCAAACCGTCAAGAGCTTGTCTGAGACTTCTCAAAGCTGTATTAGGAGTACAAGTATATTTTATTTATACTTTTCACATCCTACTATAGGCCCCTAAAAACCTCGAGCACAGTCTCCGCTGACCTGAAATGAACATGACATGGCTTTCTTTCAACCCTCCCAAAATGTCCAGGCACAGTGCTTTATGCTTGAAATAAGCACTAACTAACATGGTGTCACTGTCTTAATGTTCCTTGAACAAGCTGCAGTGAATAACGCCTGAGGCAAGTCAAAGACTGAACCTCACACTTTTGTGCTTTTAGGCATTCTTCAGCAGATAAGACAGTCAATGAGAATTTAGGCAGCCTGCAGAGATGAGTAGTAAGTATTGAAAAGAGGACAGAGGAAACACAATACAATGCTGAACCCTGGGACAAAATGCAAACCCGTCTTCTCTGCATTCGTACCCTAAAAGGATACGGTGGAGAACAAAGGTGGCAGGAAAAATGACGTATCCCAGTTGCAAAATGTATTGATTGTGCGCATTACACAGAATGCAAAATAAAACAAAGTAATTTGTGGAGAGTGGCTACTGTGTGTCTGGTGTGTGTTGGAAGATAGGAATTTTCTAGAAGAGCAGTGCTCCCATGCTGCCCACTTCGCTCTGCTCCTTGACAAAGATCTCAAAGTACTGGTAGATAATGGTTACAGCCAAGAGGATTCCTGTACCAGAGCCGATGGCGCCCAGGAAGTCAGCCATGACAGACAGCCCTCCTATACAGAGACCACCGAAGGCAGCAGCTGTGGGGATGTACCTAGGAAAAGAGGAAAACCATTAAACGTGCTGGTAGAACACTTAATATATGCAGTACATTGCAAACCTGAAGAATTCTGGGAGTCTATTTCCAAGGTTGCTTTGTACCTGTTTAGCTCATGCACCATGGAGGTCTCTCTGTGTCCCCTCATGACCATCTGCTGCTCCTTCAGCTGCTTAGCCACCTGAGACACACAGTTACAAAGTTAAATATGTGGATAACTTGTGGCATGTTTCATCATGCTTTACACCATCCTATATACAAGCATGGACTCTTAAACAAGCAGGCTGCACAAACAGACTTACATCTTTGGCAGAGGATCCTGAGACCTCAATCCAGGTCTTGGAGAAGAAGGCGCAGGAGCCAAGCATGAAGACAATGTAAATGACAGCATGAACTGGGTCATCCAGTACAGAACCAAATGACTCTGGAGGCGAAAGGTAGTAGCAGAGACCGCCCACTGGATAGGCACGAGCTGGTCCACCAGTGGAGGTGTCCTGAACACACAAAGATTGTTTTTGTTAAGATAAAAATGAGGTCTGTGTATGCCCACGGCTTACTAGTGTATTAGTGAGTTGAAACATGTGACTGTATCCTATTAGAAACTTAACACAAAGACTCCTCAGTTCCAAGTCAAAACAATCAAGTAATCTTGCTTGTTGTTGTCTTGCTCTGTAAATGCATTGAGTTGAGCTCCTGCTCTTTAAGCACGTTGCAATGAGATTGGATGTGTTGTGAGACAGGGATGATGCAGCACCTGATGGCGCATTCTGTACTTACAGACCAGGTTCCCAGGAGGTTGACCAGGAAGTTGCCGCTGAAGCGCGTAGAGAGCATCTGGGAGATGACGTAAAGATTGGAGACCAAGGCAGACTGCAGGATGATGGGGATGTTGGAGGTGTAGAACAGCTTGATGGGGTAGGTGTTGTACTGACCACGGTAGCGTGCTGATTTGATGGGCAGGTCCACCCTGAAGCCCTGGAGGAGTAACAATGTCCTGAAGTGTTAAGCAATGACCATCCCTATTTGAACACAGTCAGCAAAACATTGCTTGCAACTTCATGAACAGAATTCTACATTAGCTATCGGAAAGCTGATATTTATTTCAAATCTTGCATACAAAAAACATTCATAAAGAATCAAATGCCTTTACTACAATAAAGGCAGTCAAGACACACTATATATCCAGACAGGGTTGCCAGCTGACCTGGAAGTATATGACCACTGCAAAGACGAAGACAGTGGCGATGAGGTTCATGAGGTTGGGCAGGTTTTGTCTGTAGAAGGCCTCTCTCAGGGCGCGCACCTTGTCTGTGCGGGTGGCCAGCAGGTGGAAGAGAGCGATGATGGCTCCCTCAAACTCAGTACCTGAAAAACCATAGGAGTCACAGGGTTACTCAGTGTAATATAGTTGGATCAAAAGGCTAACATCCGATTTCTCTCCCTTCCCAATGTTCAGCTTCAGAAACTCTGCATTCTTGCAAGCCAGTGCCCGTACCTCTACCAGTGTTGACAGTGGTGGGACTGAAGGCTTTCCAGACGATGGTCTCACAGATGTTGGTCGCAATGAAGAGGGAGATACCAGAACCCAGACCATAGCCCTTCTGGAGCAGCTCATCCAGCAGCAAGACAATCAGACCTGCCACAAACAGCTGGAGAGACAGGCAGGAGGTTAGTATCAAGTTTGGCCAGGCAGAAACAACCAATTACCGTTTAGCACAGCTCTTAAAACACAACATTATGGAAGCTGCTATAAACTTCCAGACACGGTCCAAAATTACCACCCACCCTGCAGCAAATGCCGGTAAACTTTGGTTTTGGTGGATAAATGAAGGGTGCCCTGCCACATTGGCAGGTAACTTTTTGAGACTATAAACATTTTAATGGCTCTGTTACATAGTGTTTGCCTGTTCTCAAAATGTGTGTCTGCTGGTGACCGTACACTCTCTGACCATCAGCAAATCAAATCAATGCAAAATAATGGCTCTGTATCAAACTCTGTATCAAATGGGAGACTTTATTAACCTGGATGATGATGAGCAAGCAAATTCCAGCACCCATCTCTGAGGGGTCTCCATACATGCCAGTCATAACATATACAATGGCCTGTCCAATGGTGATGATCATTCCAAACACTGCAAAAGGACAAAAAGAGATGATTTGCAATTGGTATCCTTGCAGACAGAGCTGCTGCAAAACTGATGTTACTGCAAAACAAATAGTATTATGAGACTGCAAGCTTCAAAGTAAACAAGAATGCTTCAAGGCTTCAAAAGTATGTGGTGAGTTCTAAAAATAGTAACAGTGGCGAGTAGGGGACCTACATTTCTGTGCTCCATTGAAGAGGGCTCTGTCCTTGGGGGTGTCTCCCACCTCAATGATCTTAGCACCAGCCAGCAGCTGCATGATTAGGCCTGAGGTGACAATGGGTGAGATACCCAGCTCCATCAGAGTACCTGGAAAAAAAAGTGGACACCATTGGTATCTGGCAATCACATTAACAGTGTAGTAGTGGTTGCCGAAACAAGGCATTGAGGCCTATCACTGTTATCACTTTTGATAAGGAGACCACGTCAAAGCTGAGGTGTGATAACATAGGTATTAGATTATTTCTCCTTGCTAGAGCTGCACATGAGACAGTAAAACAACTTTGTGATTAAGTCTGAGATCACCTATTAAGAGTATGCAATTAAGTCACCTCTGTTAGAAGCCAGGATTACTCTCATCCAGTAGAAGGGATCTGCTGAATCTGATGACATGATGCCAAACAGTGGAATCTGAATGAACAGAGAAAAAGACACAAGACGGTGTGTAACAAAACACCTTCAGCAATACCATATAGCCAGTAATATTTGTTTTGATTTGTGGTATCCCCTGCACTATTTAATAGATTCAATGTAGTCAAAAGTAACTAAGTTGTTGCTGAGTTTTTCCCCATCAATGGACACTAACCTGGCAGCACACTAGAAAGATGAAGAGTGTGATGGCGGTCCATAGTACTTTTTCTCTAAACTGAATCTGTAAGGGTTAAAAAGGAATAGGTGTCATTTCATAGTCATTCACATTTGCATGCACAATATGTCAATATTAATTAGCTTTACTACACATTCAAAGACTTAAGTATACCTTTCTTTCTGGTTTCTGAATTTCAGGCAGGACCGCACAGAACGGCTTGATGACTTCCAAAAATTTTACTGTAGAAAGAGATTAACAGTTAAAAAAAAAAGACCAAAACAACACTGCTTCAACACAACGTTAAAGTCAGCAGCTCTAGCAGTATTTGTAGACCTGTAAATAAGTCTGAAATGACTTTGGTCCTCTTCAGTCACTTTAGCTTAGGTGCTACGTCATCACAAACTACTAACTAAACATCTGCCAGCAAAGCTAAACATGGCAGTCTGGGTCACTTGGCTAATGTAACAGTAAGCTCAACATTTAACTACACTAGAAGTATATTTAGAAAAATATGAACAGTGAACAAGGATGACAACAGATTCACATTTGCATAATAATTATTAGACCGTATGGGATTATTGTGCTGGCTACATTGCCTTGGTGCTGATCAGCTCTGTCAATCACTGAAATTGACTTTGACAGCGAGTGATTTAATATATGCCCTTCAGTTCCTTTTAAGTGTCTGGTTAGTTAGTTTACCATTGCAAATCTAATCAAATTCCTGCCATGAAATTGTGGAAGAAAGCTATTTTCAATCTGTCACGGTAAAATATCCTCAAGATATAGTTAACAGTTCATGGTGACGTACAGCTAACGTTAGCTAGCGTGTTGCTAACTGAAGCTAATCGTCAAACGAGCAGATAAATGAGCAGCCAGCAGGTTCTGGTTAATTTAAAAGGGGAGACTTTTGAAGCCCCTTTGAAGGACACAATTAAAACATTAGAAACTCGTTACTGAGCTGATGATACGAGCCTCGGTAGTTAACGGTAGTAGAGCTGAAAATAGCTAGCAACTTCGCATTAGCTAACGTAAGGAGCTAGATAGCTATAACTTGCTAACTACCCAAGGTTAGCTAGCATGCTAACGAACACTAAATGTCCATTAGTGCGCGAGATAAAACAACATCAACAGGTAATTTAAATCACCCTTAACACATGTATACAACTTAAGAAGATGACTTACTTCCCATGATGTCCTTTGGCCTATTCCTGTTGTGTTACTGGTGCCACTTTGAATGCTCAGTAGAGTCAGTGTGGCTCCATCCAGCCGCTCCGTAAGAAAAGAGAGATCTGTAGAGACACGTCACCAGACAAGCAGCTGATACACGTCACTTCTCTGAGACGCCGCTAGTACACACACAGCACGGGCATTGGGGCACACTCGACTGTTCATCGGTGCCCATGAGAATACATTATTTGAAGTTATAAGCAATTCCTATCAACTCGGAAAATGTAAGATTAATGTTTTAATGTTTGCATTTTAACAAAGGTTCCCTGTTGCACAGAGCTTCTCCATCTCAAGAGGGCGTCCATCTTTTCAGCTCTGCCCTGCTGTAGTCCAGACCATGGTCCAGACAGGACACACTCCTGGGGTTTGATCAGGGATGGTGGTAATCATGTGGTGCGACTGAGTTTTAAATGGCCAGCGTGTGTGTAACGAATGATTTGGAGAGGACAGAGGATCCAAAAAATCTCATAAAGTAGCCAGACTAATGCTTTTACATGCAAAATTATGCAGAGTTGCTTGAAGTAGAGAAGCAATGGAAGCTTGAGTATGCTCAATGTTAAATGAGAGCGCTCAGATTATTCTTCTGCTAAATTAACCAACTATGCATGCATTTTAAACAGTGTCATCTCCGTCTGTCTCTTGCTTTGTTTCTGTATTCCTACATGCAGGAAAAAATCATAGATTTAAAAAACACAACGAACCACCAAGGAAGAGAGGTCGAATGACAGAGCATAGAGGAGAGAGGCTGGAGCGGAGTGTAAAAGCAGTGGTTACAATTAGGGTGAGAAAAGTACAAATTTGGGGACATGCATATATATTTTTATGTTTTATAATTCAACATTAACATAATCATGTGTAGGTATAGGGCCTATTGTAGGATCAGAGCTGAGAGACAAGCTATTGTGGTGGGGACTGGCTGAACTTGAGAAAGAGAATCCTGGCCTTCAACAGTCCTTGAACCAGACTGATTTTGTGTGAAGTCATGCAGATTTGCACAGATAGTGTCATGTTGGGGAAGACTTATGTTGAGTAATGAGATCTGTTCACTGTGTTCTTGACCATCTTCGAGTATAGGCTATTTCTTGGTTGGCTGTCTCTAGACTACATGGTAGGGTGTTCGGGTTATTTGGTTATCAGTTGAGTGCTACATCACCATAGGTTCTATAAAAAAAAAATACTGTAGAAATAAAATGCAGCATTATTTTTAAGTTTAAACCAACTTTTTACCCAAATCTTGTCCGATCAGTTTACTTCTTTTACATTCTGCTCTGTTGCAGTGACTTTAATGTTATGGTTTTATTCATTTTAAAGTAATTTTTTAAAATGATATATAAAATTTGTTGCATTTCAAATGAATTTATTGTGAAACAATTTATTTTGAGGAGAGACATCTTTCTCTCATGTTTTTCACCTGAGAAATTCTCTGCCACTAGGGTTCAGTGTTGTCCCAGTAATGATATCAAGCCACTCAGATTTACAGACTGTTTGCTAGTCATTGTGTGTGTGTGTGTGTGTGTGTGTGTTCGTGTGTGTGTGTGTGTTCGTGTGTTTGTGGGTATGACTTAAGTCACTTTCAGGGACACACACCAGACATAAGACGGCTTGTGCAATTTGGGGACAAAAGCCGTGTCCCCAATTGGTAAAAAGCTGATTTTTGGGTCAGTGGTTAAGGTTAGGGTTAGGTTAAGGTTAGGGTAAGGGTTAGGTTTAGGCAAGTAGTGGTTATGGTTTGGGTAAGTCTCCAGGAAATGAATGTAAGTCTATGTAGATACCCCAAAAGTGACTTAAGTGTGTGTGCGCGTGTGTGTGTGTGTGCACACTCAGTGCTGGTGGCACACTTATCCACTGACCCAATTAAACAGCACAAACCAAAGTTGGCATGATGATGCTTACAGCTTTCAGCCTTCTGTACACTCTCCTGACTGATCCATCCACCACTGGTCGGTCTGTAACTCTCTGGGCCCACCAGAATTCATCACTTCACATCTATTTTTCAGCAGAATATAACAGAGAGAGAGAGAGAGAGGTAGAGGGAGATGGTTGAGAACAGCTCATCTGCCCTCAGATAAAGAGATATTTGTTCATGTGGTTACATAATGACCACCGAATTGTGAGCTAACAGAGGTGAGGACAAGCAAATGCCAGTCTTTCCAGTCTTTCCTTCTCACAGTGTTTTGAATAGCCTGTTAAATTTAAGATCTTGCTTGGATGTTTTCTCATCAGTCTTGGGGAAACTGGCAGATGAACATTTTGATGTTTATGTTGAAGTAAAACTACAATTACTAGTGCTGTGACTTTCAATGTGAATGAAGCACACTCTGTCTTAATGAAGCTTGCGTGATCCAGAAATGAAAGTCTGTTTTAATTAAGTAATGCTTGAATGATACCAAAAAAATGACAAAGACAATTATACACCATGTATAATCTGGCCCTATGCACCATGCATGTGTATATTTACCACATATGCTGCAAATAGTCTTTAGCATTGTGCCAAAATACAATGACTATCTTTCGAGACAAAACAAAAAAATAAATATTATCTGGATGCTGATCAAATTTTTTGATAATGTTGACCCTCCCCAAGGCCGTACCTGTGCTCTAATCCATTTGTGTGGAGAAGGACACCGTGTCTGTGTGCAACCTCCAATTATGTAAACAGTCTGTTTCAGTGTACCTCAATACACTCAATACACGGAACCTCCGAGCCATGGAAATAGACCTGAGCCAGACTATTTACATTCACAATTTGCATAGATACTAACAAGGTAAGGGTACATGATGTGCCAAAGGCATGGGTGCCATGCTCTGAAAGGTCATAACATAAAACAACAAAAAAAAGAACATAGCAAAAGAGTGGATTACATATAAAACAAAACATAATGTGTACATTAAATGTTGATAAAAAATAGGGATTTTAGTTATGGATGACAAATGGAAAGAGGCACGTAGAGCAGAGTCATATAAACACAAGACAAAATATAGCCGCAAGCGGCCATGAAAGGGGTTCAAGCCTTTTCGGAATGGTACTGACATGTAAATTGAAAATGATTACATTTATTTATTTACATACCACATGCATGAATTATTACATTGTTGGCAAGTAGGACTTGGCCACCTTCGAACCCTGGACCTTTGTATCCAGAGAGTAGGTGACTCTGCGCCACTGGGAACACATGACTTCCACACACGTTCTCACAAGTTGAGGCGATGACAAAGAGGTTAACAATGAAGCCACAACTACCCAGGTGCAGGTAGTTTCCTGACGCCCTCTCCAACGCCGCCCACTGGCTCCTGAGCCAGGAAGCCAAACCAACCTCACAAGCAGAAGACAGACAGAGGGATGTCACAAAAAACAATCACAACAATTTAACTGTTGGGGATAGAAATGCTTTTCTCGAGTGTATTGTCAAATATTTTGGTGAAATTTGTTTAAAAATTAGATGAAATAGAAAATGTTGTGCATACAGTACAAATTACAGCAAGATATTGAATGTCACTGCGGACTCACCGTTTGACTGATCTGAACATCCTTTGAAACACTTGATATCTACCATCAAGAGAATGTCTGTGGCAATTTTGGTAGCGTATGAATGAAGACTTGTGGAGATATAGATGTTAATTGATTTAGCATATTTAGAAAAATATAGAGTGATGGACTTCTGAATTGACCATAGGTTGCAGTGAGGCAAACTTTTGTCACAATTCAGTGGATGTGCTGAAAAAATTTCAGCTCTCTAGGACGTACAGGTGATTTATTTAGATTTTTTAAATTTTGGAATGTGAAATGTCTACAGATTTAGATTTGTTGTAATAAGCCACGCCCACTTTAATCAATCTTTACCAAGTTTTATGCATCGACTGAGTCATGACCCTAGATTGTGGAAAACGAATTTCGTATGAATTCATGTAGCCGATTACGAGATATAAACTTTTCGCATTTGTGGTGCCCCCTACTGTTCAAGATTAAAACAGCTGTGCACACATGGTCATTGATGATATCTGAACATGTTCACAAAGTTTCGTGACAATTGGTCATGAAGTTACGACAATTTAGCTGACAGGCCACGCTCTCTCTCAAATTAAAAAATTAATATCTTCAAAACGACAGCAGCAAAGTTGTAGAGAATGGTCACCTGTATAATGTGGACCAAGTTTCGTGAAAATCAGACTTACGGTGTGGAAGTTATGGCCTTTAACGTAAAACCTTTAATTATAGCGGCACCTTCAGACAGATTGGGTTCATTTTTCCGGACCTGGTAATGGTTACCAATATTTGTCATTGGGCCAAATTTGATGTCTCTGCGATGTACCAACTCACGGGAATTTGCACCAACGTGGCAGGAAAATAATAATAACAAACCGACACAAAAACAAGAGGGTTTCAGCCCCTTCGGGGCTTGAACCCCTAATTAATATAAACATGGATATCTTGACCTTAGTATAAGATGTTCATGAATGTATTGTAAATGTTTTGTAAGTGTTTGGGTGAGTGTTTTGTATTTGATATGTGTAGGCAAAGGGAGTTGGGGGGGTCCATATCTATAGTCCAAAACTCTCCTTGATTAACGACTCTGGTATTAGCATTAATTCCACAGAATTAAATTTAATCAAAGTCCCTCTGTTGTCATTGCCTTTAGCCAACTGTCAACTATCCCACAGATTAAGTCCACAGTGAAAAGCTCCATGCCATAAACCCTTCATCTCATGTCATTATTCTGATCACAATCAGTCAGTGGCTGGCCTTTTAAGATTTGCATTTATTTTCTTAAAAACAATTTTCCTTATCTAAATCACATCAATCACTGGGTGGAAATTACTCTTTGTTGACTTTTTTCCTTCCAACAGAGAAAGTTCAGTTCTATTTAGGACTAGGTGATACAATCCCTTGTTTGCACATACTTGAGCCCTTGCTGATGTGAGTGGGAATGACGATGAGCGACTTGAGACCTTGCTGATGTGAGTGGGGATGACGATGACGTCTCAGGGTTTTCAAGTGGGCACCCTCCTTCCTCAGCGTTTCACTGATGAGCCCACTACACCTCCAGAGGGTTCAGCGATGAGGCCTGGCGTCCCAGGCTCACCCCCCTTGAAGTCATCTTGTTCTTGATGTTATTTCAGAGCCCAGGTGTTGTCTCTCCTCTTAATCCAGAGCCACTGGCTCGCCCTTTCAGCAGCACCAGAGAGGGCTTTGATGGCTTGACGTTGGGCCTGGCCTCGGATTCCCATGTCCTTAAGCAGCCTGGTAGTTGACATGCCTACGAAGCCTCTGCAGCGTCGGCTGCCAGCTCAGCGTACTTAAGCCTCTTACGTTCGTAGGCCTCACCCACAGCATCCTCCCAGGGCACTGTAAGCTCTATGATGTAGACGGTGCGAAGTGAGGTGGACCAAAGCACGAGGTCCGGTCTGAGATTGGTCGTGGTGATCTCAGATGGGAAGCAGAGCCTCTGTTCCAGGTCCGCCAGTAGCTTCCAGTCCCGTGCTGCTCCCAACTGCCCGGCCTCTTGATTGGAAGCACAGGCCTTGGGCTGCTTCGTACCTTCACGGACAAACTCTCTTGCAGCTGCAGGATGGGATGACAGAGGAGGCAGGGCGTTGATGGTTGTCCGTCTGCTCTCCAGCGTAGCTGCTAGGCACTTCAGAACCTGGTTGTGCCGCCAGGTGTAACGGCCTTGTGTAAGGCTTGTCTTGCAGCCGACAAGTATGTGTTTCAGGTTTGCTGGAGATGGACAGAGGGGGCACGTAGGGTCTTCGCTGTACCATTGGCTGAGGTTCTTGGGAGATGGCAGGACATCGTATGTGGCTCGTATAATGAAGCTGGTTCGAAATGCTTCCATGTCCCACAACTCCTTCCAAGAGAACTTTCTCTTCTCAACTCCCTCCCATCTCATCCACTGCCCTTGCTTTGCTTGAGAAACGGCCTTTGCGCACCTCGCTGCCTGTTCTTGCCGGCGCACCTCCTCGACCATGAGACCTCGTCGCTGAGATGGAGTTGCCTTGTGCCAGGATGGTTTGCTCTCTCCGAGGCCAAGGCCTCCTCTCCCTTGTTGTACGTGGCCAACGATGTCCCTGTGCTTGAGGGCTGCCTTTGCCTGTTGTGTAGCTGCTGATGGGGTCCACTTCCGCCCAGTTGCCAGGGTGGGAGCAGTTTGGGCTACAAATGGGTCACGGGATTCTGTCAGCGTCATCTCCAGCCTTACTTTGGTGCACTTGTACTCCTCTGAAAGACTGGAGACGGGAAGTTCCAGGATGCCTTTTCCATAGAGCCCTAGGTTGCTAAGGCACCTGGGGAGACCTAGCCACTTTCTGGATTATGACCAACAAACTTTGACATTTTGCATAAGTTGTTGGTATAAAATGTCTGCATGGAACTGTGAGAATAGCAACGTGAAGGAAATGACTGATGGTCAGTTCACACTAAAACCCCTGTGTGTGAAAAGGTGCAGCTGATTGTTCCATTTGGCCTGTGAAAGTCAAAGTGAATAGAGAAAAAGAGTAGAGGCCAAATTGAATGAAATCATTAGTGGCTGATCAGTGGCAAAGGGAATGTATGTGAGCTGTAGTTTGTCTTGTTTGACACACTTCACTGTCACAGTATAATTTACAATTGAAGGAACCTGGTGTGATGAACAAAGAACTTCAAACCTTTTCATTACATACTCAAGAAAAACAATTTAATAGATTACAGACGGGCGATGATGGATGGGTGAAGTCTGATTGTTTTTTTTTGACTGTGTGTTTAGGCCCTGAGCCAGCAAAGCTCTGTCACCACCATACACAAAATAGATATATTACATAATTTACCAGTTAATATTCAGCTAATATTCAGTTCTCTGGACTTGGAGAAACCCCACTATTGAAGGACCTATAACAAATTAAAGCAGAGCAGAGGTTGATATATTGTAACTGCTTGGACATCACTTCCAGACTGTTGTAAATCTGAACTTGTAGATTCAAAATAAAGTCAGGAAACTTTCCTGTGACATTATACTTTCTTGGTTAGTGACTGACTAACTGACAGCGCTTTCTCTTTCGTCACCAGCTGGATCTATAGAATAGGAGGTTTCAGAAGCAGACCAAACTCATACAAAGTATTAATCATCTGCTGTCAAAAGCCCATTCCACTCTTCCATAACCCATACTGCTGCAGTCACAATTTACATGACATAACATCATCTTTTTACCAAACATGTTGTGACCTCATTCGCAGAAAAAAAACAGCAGTGCTGACCTTCATTAACACATGACCACACACATATGTCCGGCCGTCGTAATGTGCACAGCAATACAGACACACAGTCTGCCTGAGGCGTGGGAAGCTGATATGTGAACAAGAACACATAGTGATGGTGCTACACGGCTGATTTGCATCTGTTCCACATGAGTCAGATCTTTTTTTTATTATTATTATTTTTAGAGATGACTAAATATATACAGTGAAGTGCTCCTGTAGGGGTGGATGCATGTGTGTATGACTACTAGTCAGTCAATGGGCCTTTCTGTCCGTAGATCCCGGATGGTCAGTCTCTGGGAGCTTGGAAACAAACTGGATTAAACAATTGGCTATTTACTTCAGCAGCGCTCCATCAATTTTAATCTGGGATCTATTTGTCCATATGCTTCACTGCTACATTAACATGTGACAGCTGCTGGTTGTATAACAGAGTAGGCCAAGGCCCGTTCAACTTATCAGGTCAATCGAACACAAAACTGTTTCATTGTTTCTTCATACGCTGAAGTGAAGTTTCTTGCCCTTTTTTACAGTGATAAGTGGTCTTGATCTCAACAGATCTGTCTGATGCGGAGTGAGCACCTTGTGTATGTGTACATATGTGTGTGTGTGTGTGAAGTATCCCAGATAACCATGTCACTACATTCCTATCCAGAGTTGTAAGTATTACATCAGTCCTGAGCTGTTCACAAGCTGCATCAGTGCACACGTGCGTACACACACACACACACACACACACACACAAATACAAATACAAATACATATGCAGGGGTTATGTAAACCCACCACTCAGAATAGAGTCTGGCCCACAAGTAGGGGAAGGGGCATAAAATAAAGCGTGTATAATGTTAATGTTATTCTGTGCCTGATAGTTAATCATAGTAATTAGGGGGTCAGTGTAAACTAGTTTTCACAGAGGGGACCAGAAGCCCTGGGCCAGCTCTAGCCCCAAAGCCTGCCAGACAGCGTCACTGGCACCGTTATGTAACATTCTAATTACATCTTGGCTCACATTTGCTTTTCCCCTCTTCCTTTTGCCGTCTATCTCCTCTCTCTCTCTCTCTCCCTCTCTCTTCCTCTAGCTGAACGTGGTCAAGTTGATTTTATTAAGTGGTGAAAAGCTATTAAACTTCATGGTTCCTCTTCTCATTATGAACATGGTTTATCCTCAGACAGAGGCTGCAGCATGCACACATTAGTGAGGGGAATATAAGGTAAACTGAGAGACTGGGGATGTTTTGAATTGAGTGAATTAGAGTAGAATAGGGTTAGTGCATGATTTTATCACCCAGTGCCAAGTTACATCATGCAGCAATATTTGTATTGATAATTTAGTAAGCCATTCCTGGAAGAATTCCGTTATCATGATTTTGTTTTCAAATATGCTATGATTCAGCATGACAATAATGATGATGATGTTTTACAAATAAATGAGGTTTAGGTAGAGGAGACCGGGGGTAATTCTAACACACTCAATTCCTCTAATCAGAAACAAGCTAGAGTGATGAGACACTAACTCTGCACATGCTCAGTAGGATTCTCTCTCTGCCTGAGGAAATGAATCAGGATCATTTCACTTGAGGAGAAATTTTCAACAAAAAAAATGATTTTCAGGTATGAAAGTTACTTTTTGGATGTACATTATTCTTTTCTTATGAATTTAACTTAACTTATATAATTTTTATCTCCAGGTTATTGGTTAAAAATTAACATAAACAACCTATTCTAATATAGTAGCTGTTAGCTAGCATACAAGATTTAATCATGGCTGCAAGATCACAGTTGTTACAGTTGCCCCCGAGCCACATGCCCAAATGTAAGCACCCTGTTTGTATGTGTTGACATACATTTCTATTAGAATTGAACATATTCATTAATTTTTATGTGTTCAATCAATATTATATATCAACAGATGTGAATATTACATGTTTCTGTAAAAGCAAAGTTCCTTTCATTGTCAATTAAGCACAGTAATTACCATTTCATTAAAGTATTTGGTTAAAGACTGTTCTTGACTCATCAGCTGATCAATATATTTGAATGAAATATATTGCAAAATATCAGCAAAAATAAAAATAGACTTTGGCATTGAATGCATACAATCCCTGACATCTAAAAGAATTCATACCATATACAAAAAAAATCTTAAGTAAACATTACTAGATACTATAGCAGTAATGTGATTACTTTGAGATGTGCTTTTATTTGAGATACAGTTAAGTGGGTTAATATGACTGTTTTTCAAGTGTTACAATTGCCCCCAACCACCGTTACAACAATTGTAGCACTATGAGTTCTTGCATTACATTCAATATTATAGTCTTGTCCTTTTCAGTGAAAATATATCAATTGTATTATTCATTATTTATATATGTTTCTTATATCAAAGGATGGCTGCTGTATTTAAAGTCATCTGTGAGTTATGAGGGAAAATGTGAAAAATGTTACAATTACCCCCGCAATTGCAAATAAATGAGGTTTGGGTACAGCTGAATTGAATTAGTTAAATTGAATGAATTTGAAGACTCAGTATTCACAGACAGAACAGTCTGCAACACAACACCAGCTGCAAACTTTCTGAAAACAGTTATTATTGTGCATTCATGTGCTATCCGGAAAAAGGAATTGCCTACTTGGAAATTTCACATGAACGCCCTCCAAAGTCAGATGATTAAGTTGGAAACTCTGAGAAAATGTTGCTACCTGAGTTTCACCTGAGTTTCGCAATGGTGACCTTTGGCCTTCTCAAGAAGGAGAAAAAAATAAAGCTATGTGTCAGTCAACAGTAAATAAACACCTGGAAAATACATACACCTGCCGTCCTGGTGGCTCAACCGATAGTCCTAATTGCAGTCGTCCGAGTTGGAATCCAGCCTCAGGCCTTTGCTGCATGTCATCCCCTCTCTCTTTCCTGTCTCTCTCTGCTGTGACTATCCAATAAATCAGAAATGCAAAAAAAAAAATCTTTAAAAAGAGAAAAGAAAACACAGAGGCCTATAAGCACCTTTATTTCTAGTGTGTTGTTAGCCATACTAGCCTAACATTTGTTTGAATGAAGCTTGTCAAATTAGCTTGTTAAGCTGCAGGACGTCCATGTTTGTTTATTTTATGTCTTCCGGGTTTGATTTTCTGACAAAATAGCACATGAACACAACGCTGTTTAGCAGCCGACTTGGAAGTCCTGGATGTCGGACCGAACGCACAATTAGTCCTAAACTTTTCAACATTAAACATCTTTGATCATATAAATAGCATGAAGGTTAAATCAATCTGCATGCCAAATTTTACAGTTTCCCCCCTCACAACTAAATTTAAAAACCATAGAACATAATCTCAATCAATTGCCAACCTTTAAAACTAGAGGCAGTAGCAAGCTTGGTGTCTTTTGGTCCACTGAGGCCAAAGGAATAAAAAATAGTTTTAAAAATTGGAATTAAATAAGGGGGGAAATAAGTGCCACTTGCTGGATTAGATACATAAGCAGAAATTGTGTGGGTGCCAACAATGGAGAGAATCCCTTGGAATGTAGTTATAATGGTTAAATAAGCATATGATGAACAATCATCGTCTATTTTCTGTCGGTAATTCATTCTTACAACCTTTGTCAGCACAGTAATTACATTTCTCACTCACTGGGAAGCAGTGCTGCATTTTCTGTCGCATAATAGTTGTGAATTTGAACTGTAATTGCAGTATGCTGACAAGTTGTTATTGTTGTCCTTTTAGACCTATAACATGGTTTGGTAGACAGAGATCTCAACTATAGCTTGCACCCATATGCATGAAAGGCAGGCTCCGGCCCTGATTAGATATACACTACCAGTCACAAGTTTGGACACACCTGACTGAATGTTCTATGTTTTTCATTATCTTAAAGCCATTTTGATCTAAAGGCTCATGATTAAATGCTTAAAATGTGTTTTTTAGACAAATATAAATAGTGATGCCTATGTATACATTTCTTTCCAAAGCCTTTGGCTTTCCATCAAGGCAAAGGGTGGCTACTTTAAAGAATCTAAAATATAAGATAGTTTTGATTTAACACCTTTTTGGTCACTACATAATTCCATTTGTGTTATTTCATAGTTTTGATGTCTTTACTATTATTCTAAAATGTGAAAAATAGTAAAAAATAAATAAATAAATAAGTAAAGAAAAATGGGTGTGTCCAAACTTTTGACTGGTAGTGTATGCCAAAATGAGAAGTGGACCCTAAGGAAATGTCCTTGGTGCTCTTTGACGTCTGTGTGTTGGCATGTGAGCAAGAAAATATTGCATTGACAGATTTCAGCATGCAGCGTGACCTGATGTTCCCTCCTAAATAAAGTGGGGAAGAGAGAACAGCACAACTCAGGCCTACCTTGGCCTTGGTTAGATATTATGGTACAAAAAAAAAAAAATCAGTGGGCACGGTTTTCTTACTATTTACTACTAAACCGTGCCCACAGATCAGTAAACCATGCGCACAGATGTGTAATATCTACGTTGATAACATCAAAGAGGGACTTTTAGGCCTATATACAGTGAGCCAGAGCCATTACACACAGCTTGGCATACATATAGTGAGCTGTAATAGCCATTAGGCACCTAGACCATATGTGAACCATAACCATTGATTGATCACACCAGTAGGTCTAATTTATGATCCGATGTGTGTTTTGGTGACAATATGAAACCCATTTACTCCCTGTGAATCATGCTTGTAGAAAAAGCATGTTAATTATTTTTTTTTTGTTGTTTTGCATCTCTCTCTCTTGCTTTTCTGTGTGCCTCCCTTTAGAAATGAACACACACACACATACGCACACATCCAAACACACACAGATGCACAGTTACACAACATTTTACACACTCTCACTTTTTATGACCCTTGGAAACAGCAGGGACTGGACTACAGAAGAGGAGAGATTTGCTCTTCCTCGCTTATCAAAACTGATGTCGTAGCCGGCCTCCCACGGTTCTCCCCCCGTTTCTGTCGTTGGTGCTTCTCAATGTTTCTTTGTGTCCGTCGACAGGATATGAAGCAGACCTGAAGGTAACATAGAAGAGCCGTCTGTGATCTTCCGTTTAATTGAGTCAGTGTTTTACCCATTGTCACATTACCGCATTCTGTTTTAACTCAGTTCATCGTTTAGGAAATAAGTTAGACAGCAAATAAAAAGCAGTTTTGAAGGCTCTACACCCCATAGCACCTGAGAGCTAGTGCAGGTCAAAAAAGAACAAACAAATCTTTTTCAACGAATCATTCTCAAGCTCGAAACATACCGAGTCTATAGTGGTACGTACTGGTTCCTCCTACTTCGAGTTTCCATCAAAGCTCATTAAACGATTGAATGATTGCACCTTAACAAACAAAGGCACTTTCAAACCCGCTCTTTGACCAAGTAGTAGTGAGCCGTTCATTTGGGTTTTCTAGTTTCACTTTCAAATCACTATCTGCAAGCTGTCCGAGACAAGCAGCATCTTGAGCGTATACTACTTCCATGTCGAGTTGCTTTAGGATTCAGTATACAAGTTACGTACGTACTGAAACTCGAGAACCCGAATGAGCGGCTCACTCAATGAGGAAGTAGTAGTACATTGCTGTTCATTCTCGAGTTTCAGTACATACGTAACCCCTATACTGAATACTAGAACTCGACTCGACTGGTACTGGAGTTGCTGCAACCAGCCGACAGCCTGCAAATCACACTGTGCCTACGGTACTTTATCACAAAAGAACTACTGTTTAACCTTCAAAGTATAGTGAAGTTAAAAACACTGTGGGAGCAGGACCTGGGATTAGAGTTTTCTAATGACCAATGGGAAGCAATCCTGGAACAGGTACACTGCTCATCTCTTACCCCCTTTACACCTTGCATTAAAATGCATTTTGGGTGATCGGATTGCAATCAGATAGTGCTTGACCACATGAAAGTACAGGTGTAAATGCACTCAAGACGCATTGAGGACGGATTGTGATCCGATCGGCCAAACCACCTCCGGAGGTGGTCAGGGACGCATTGTGGCCACATTGAACACAAGTGTAAATGCAATTGCGTTTTCAATCCACATACAACTACTACGTGGGCGGAAATACGTAATCGCGCACGACTTTCGTCTTCGGCATTCCAGTTGTTGAAGACGGCTTCTTCCCCACTTCCAAAAGCAAGCATAAGTCCATACAATAGCGCGGCTTCACGGATGGGTATCATCTTTTTTTTTTTTTTTGGACCCGTGCAAACGAGAGGAGGATGTGACGTTCGGTTGTTTGAGCTGGACAGAGCAATCGGATCTCAATTGGATCTCAATGTGGACACTGGAGACACATATTAATACCAGGTGTAAATGTAATCAGGTTAAATCATATCTAGATACAATCTGGATACGAGAAGGTGTAAAGGGGGCCACCTTGTGCACGACATTGATTAATCCAATTTAAAATTCTTCACCGAGTTCACCTGACCAAGATGATTGCTCTGGTCAGTTCACCTGACCAAGGTGAACTGACCAAAACTGGCCCTGATATACCCTGGTACCGACAATGCCTGTAACAGATGCCAACAGTCTCCAGCTGATTTGATTCACATGTTTTGGACATGCCCAAAATTAGTTAATTTTTGGAAGGACATTTTTAAGACCTTCTCTGACATACAATCTTCCCCTCCCCCCAGATATACTCGCTGCCCTATTGAGTATACAAGGAGAAAAAGACTTGGTTTGTGCTAAATTGTCTGTTCTTCACATGTATGATGTTACTTGTAGACAAAGTCAGGAACTTTTTAATCAGTGGCTTCAAGTTGTAGATACAACAGATTTACTGCAGCTGAAAATAATGTGTGTTCTAAAATTGGCAGCAATCAAATTTAATGTAAATGTACAGGATGGGAGGTCAGTTCCTGTCTGTGTGTGTGTTTGTGTGTGTGTGTATGAGGAGGCAAATGACTGCATGCCGAGCGCCAGCCAGTGCCAGCACATGGTGAAAGATTAATTAATATCTCTGCAGATACCCTGGAAAGTATGATAGGACTAACTCAATATGAGCAGGCAGTGAAGCTCAGTCCCACCACCTGCTGAGCGGAACTGGAGCACATGCCAAGCCGGCGGCCTGGTGCTTTCATTTCATGTCACAGCTGCAGATACATGATGCTGCGCACTACAGCCAAGATAGGAGACTCTCCCATACATATCAATAGACTTGTTTATCCCAGGGGTGTATCTAGGGGGTGGCCAGTCCCAGCCCTAAAATCTAATTGGCCAACCCAGGTTCCACCTCAGATTCCTGAGATAGGATTGGCTGATGGCCATGTTGGAGGCAGGACCATCAAGTTGGTGCAGTTTTTTTTTTCCAAAACTACGCACCTGTTCCAAGAAACACATCAAGGGGAGCAAAGAGAAGACCAAATTAGGGATCTTTGAATGTGGAAAAAAAAACCTAACCAAACTGAATGGCAAAGATAAATGCAGCACGCACCTGAAGATAAAAACCAAGAGGTAATGTTAGTAGCCTACATTTTTTATATGCATAAAATAGACAGTGATGCCTGAAAATTCTGGTTGTTTTCAACCTGGGCCTTGTATGGAAGAGGAAAGAGAAAAATTTGAGTTCTGACTTTAATCTCAGAATTCCGACATTAAACTCAGAATTCTGACTTTAATCTCAGAATTCCGACTTTTTTTCTCAGAATTCTGACTTTAAACTCAGAATTCTAACTTTATTAATCTCAGAACTCAAATACATTTTTCATGTGGCCCTAATCCTCTGCCTTGTGTTCAAAATTTCATCACTTCACTGTAGAGCTTTCATACCTCCAGATAGCCGGGAGCGCTGCTATCCAATAGGTAGGCTATAAACACACAAGGCACACAATCTCCAACAGTTGAATCCAAAAAGCGATTAAAACATGTCTTTTCAACACAACAACACCCACACAGCAATGGGACCTGCCTACATCCTTCCTAAATGCCGCGCTCAGTGTCACCCTCGCTTGAGTCTGTGCCCCACCTCAGCCACACCAGCCAAAATGGCCTGGACACGCCACTGCCCGGACCAGAGGTATGCTTCCATTTCAGTGAGGCGTGGAGGAGGATGACTGGTGTGACTACCAAAGAGAGATGAGACGGCTGGCTGTGAGGTCACCCTGGGCTGTCTGGGCCGGTCCTGTTCATCTCCAACCGGTCCGAGGCAGAGAGCGAGTCACCAAGTCAGGCATCTGCTCCCTGGTGAATGTATGAGTCACAGGAGCGATGGGCTGCTCGGAGAGGAGCTATTAACCAGACACACAGGCTTGTGTCAACAGTGCGCACGGGCCATTAGCATTTCAGTGCCCTTTCTCTGGAATGTACCATAGTTTCACCATCAGTCTTAACCGTCAATCGAAGCAGCTGGAGGTGGAAAATAAATGTTACAGCTACTCTACTTACTGTACTTGAGTAGATTTTTAGAGTGACACTAATTTTCAGGTATATTTTAAAGGAATTTTTAAGTAACATTTTACCTTTGAATAGGTGTCCATGACAGCCTGCACCCACTTTGAAAACCCTAGTACATATAGCACCAAAATGAAAGTTGAGACGACATCTGTAGTCGTCCACAGCTGCTAACTGCATCCTTCTGTGAAATTGGAACCTAAATATTTTACTGACAACAGTTCAAAACATTTTCAAAAGCTGGTTTATTATGAAATTTCACTGTGCCTTATTAATATCGGATTGTGAAAAGTTTGCACTTGTTTGGGTTGACGTTGAAATTGGTCTCCTCCTGCATGTCACCATCTGTCAAATGCTGCTGGGTTTTGGACCTGGGTAGTAGGGTTGGTCCGATGGACGATACCATCGTCCATCGCCGATGGCCAACAGTCATCGACCACGGAGCCCTCTACATCGCAACATCGTGATTAAAAGCCCCCAGACAGAGAGCGCAAAAATGAAGGATGGGTTTATTCTAATTATTATAATAGCTCCTTGCACCTGATTTACTAAAGGAAAAACAGCTTATTTAATCACACTATTTGCCGCCCAGTGAAAGCATGTTTTTAATTTAGGCCAGACATAAAATTTATTTTTAAATTTACCTGGTTTGCGCCTGCCTTAGTAAATCGGGGGGGTGAGTCTTTATTTGTATCTCAAAACTGAGGATTCAAACTTACCTACAGAGCGAACTCCGGCCACACTGATCCGTCAAAAAACGGACAGAAATACTAACGGATAGATTTCTGTTCGTTGGGTTGTTTTGGAACGTAAACGCTATTTTTTTTAAAAACGCCTCTGATTTGCGGTGATGAATCCGTCAAGAAAAAGTTCAACTGGGTTGCGCTGCCCGCCGTTGCCCGGACAACGGACAGCTCTCATTGAAAATGAATTGAAATGAATAGAGACGGACAGACACAACGGACTACTCTCCCGTTCTCTCCGAGGAACCGAAATTTCAAAAAGGTAGGAGTCGGACTACTGCGCCTACCAAACATGAAGCAAAGTGCTGCAGTTATGCAGTTACATCACTATGACGAGTATTTAAAATATTTTTTTATAATCAGATGATCTGCTTAATGAGGTTGCTTAAGCATAGGCTATAGGGAGGAAATAGTAATTAATATCCAACATAGGCTACATACATGCAAAAAGTATAAAAGAAAGTATATATCCGTTTCATTATGGACATATGGAAAATCTTTTCTTGTTTGTCTATAAAATCACCCCCCCCCCCGTACAACCGTACAACGATGTCATCGTCTATCGCGATGTTTCACTGTGGACATCGTCATATGCCAATTTGGTAGACATCGCCCAACCCTACTGGGTAGTTTGTACAAGGAGATCTAGAGAGAGAGAGACATATACAGTAAAACAGACTTTACCACCTATAACCAATACTATGATTCTGTTGAAAAGAGCTAGAAGGCACCTAATGATCTAGCCCAAAATGGGGTGTGTAAAATCGTAATGAATTTTTCATGCAAGCAACTGAATGCTACTTCTTCTTTGATGTGAGTATTGAGTAAAATATTGCAGTACTCTTTCAGTGCCTCTGAGTCCTACTGCAGCTTAACCACCAGAGTGTAATATTCTGTACAACTACAGCTTATGCATCTCATAAGCATCCTATAGTTGACCATCAGTCCTTATACATGCAGTGTAGCTTGTTGTCAATCTCAGAGACAGCCTATACTGTAATGTGGTGGTCCAGAACAGTCTGGGTTATCACACAGTTACACACTAGTTAAAATCACTATGGCAACAGCAGTAGTATCTGTTTTGCCTTTGCTGTCAAGCTGGGAATGAAATAGTGTCCTAGATTCCCGGGCCAGTGGAATCATACCCTAGATGATCAGCATGTCCTTAAAACACTTCCTATATACCAAATGTCTGTCACTGTCACAGCTCCACACTCCTCTTGGCTATAGGATGTTTATAGGATTTGTCCTTAACTCTCTCCAATAGAGATATGACAAACAAACATAAGGAAAACACTACAGGGCTCTTTGGGCTCTGTGCGTTCCCATTTTTGTTTGTGTGCCTGTGTGTGTGGGTCTGTGTAGCCCATGCATGTGTGTACCTAGGCCAATCACTGCTCTCCACATACACCCAGGTCAGTCTTTGAACATTTGGTTTATTTTCTCACTGCTGTCACATGGTTTATATGTTTGCATGAAATCCAATCCAAACGACCAGAGATGCTACAGAATTGAAGCTTAATTCCTCTTGCATAAACCCTCCCACATAATCATACTCTCTCTCACACGCTCACTCACTCACTCACTCACTCACTCACTCACACACACACACACACACACAGACATATATACATTGCATCAACAACACACAGCCTTGCATATCTAACACACAGATTAACTCAGTATTCATTTCCCCCCCCCCCTTTTTTTGAGAAGCTAGGTTCAGGATTAAAATGGTGTCAGAGAACATAACCACACTATGTAGATCCCATCTACATGCACCATCTCTCACTGAATTGCTCCACTGTCTGTCACGCAAAAAAGTGACCAAACAAGTGTTAAATCAAAAGTATCTTATATTTTCGATTCTTTAAAGTAGCCGCACCTTTTGCCTTGATGGAAAGCCAAAGGCTTTGGAAAGAAATGTATACATAGGCATCAACTTCACTATTTATATTTGTCTAAGAAACTAATTTTAAGCATTTAATCATGAGCCTTTAGATCAAAATGGCTTTAAGATAATGAAAAACATAGAACATTCAGTCAGGTGTGTCCAAACTTGTGACTGGTAGTGTATATCTAATCAGGGCCGGAGCCTGCCTTTCATGCATATGGGTGCAAGCTATAGTTGAGATCTCTGTCTACCAAACCATGTTATAGGTCTAAAAGGACAACAATAACAACTTGTCAGCATACTGCAATTACAGTTCAAATTCACAACTATTATGCTACAGAAAATGAGCGTTTAGATTAAATTTGCTGTATTTAGTTTTCATATATCAATTCACATGAAGTCATGCAAGCTTGCATCAATATCACAGGAACAACATCATTTTTATTTTTCAAAATCTGCCATGTTGCACCAACCCTACCAATTCATGTATCTAATCCAGCAAGTTTACATTTTACTTAAGTAAAATGTAAACTTTTAAACTATTTATTATTCCTTTGGCCTCAGTGGACCAAAAGACAACAACCTTCATGCTATTTATATGATCAAAGATGTTTAATCTTAAAACTTCAGAATCAAACCCAGAAGACATAAAATAAACAAACATGGACGTCCTGCAGCTTAACAAGCTAATTTGACAAGCTTCATTCAAAAAAATATTAGGCTAGTATGGCTAACAACACACTAGCAATAAAGGTGCTTATAGGCCTCTGTGTTTTCTCTTCTTTTTTTAAAGATCTTTTTTTGGACGGCAGGTGTATGTGTTTTCCAGGTGTTTTCTTACTGTTGACTGACACATAGCTTTATTTTTTTCTCCTTCTTGAGAAGGTCAAAGGTCACCATTGCGAAACTCAGGTGAAACTCAGGTAGCAACATTTTCTCAGAGTTTCCAACTTAATCATCTGACTTTGGAGGGCGTTCATGTGAAATTTCCAAGTAGGCAATTCCTTTTTTCCGGATAGCACATGAATGCACAATAATAACTGTTTTCAGAAAGTTTGCAGCTGGTGTTGTGTTGCAGACTGTTCTGTCTGTGAATACTGAGTCTTCAGATTCATTCAATTTAACTAATTCATTCACCTGTACCTAAACCTCATTTATTTGCAAAACATCATGGAGATCATTATTGTCATGCTGAATCATAGCATATTTGAAAACAAAACCATGGTAACTGAATTCTTCCAGGAATTGCTTACTAAATTATCAATACAAATATTGCTGCATGATGTAACTTGGCACTGGGTGATAAAATCATGCACTAACCCTATTCTGCTCTAATTCACTCAATTCAAAACATCCCCAGTCTCTCAGTTTAGCCTATATTCCCCTCACTAATGTGTGCATGCTGCAGCCTCTGTCTGAGGATAAACCATGTTCATAATGACAAGAGGAACCATGAAGTTTAATAGCTATTCACCACTTAATAGAATCAACTTGACCACATTCAGCTAGAGGAAGAGAGAGGGAGAGAGAGAGAGAGAGGAGATAGACGGCAAAAGGAAGAGGGGAAAAGCAAATGCGAGCCAAGATGTAATTAGAATGTTACATAACGGTGCCAGTGACGCTGTCTGGCAGGCTTTGGGGCTAGAGCTGGCCCAGGGCTTCTGGTCCCCTCTGTGAAAACTAGTTTACACTGACCCCCTAATTATTATGATTAACTATCAGGGGCACAGAATAACATTAACATTACATACTCTTTATTGAGGCTTGCCAATGAAGGTCATATGAAGTGCTACCCTCTGAAATTGATACGAGTTCTTGGGCGTTTCTCTGGCTCCGATCCAGACAGCACATTACATTGTCATGCCTAGATTGGATTAGTTGGGGATTACAGGGGTTAGGGCTTAAAGCTGAAAACCCCCACTGTGAAACACTTTTGGTCGTAAGTGGCTCTGTTGGCCGGAGAGATCCTCTGTCGTCCACAATCTGGTGTGGGTTCACTGGCGGATGGGTGCCAGATCTGTTGTTGTTACGAACTGAAAATTCAAACATTACAGCCAAGGATTATAATGCCGTTCTTCTTATCCTTCCCACTGTCCAATTGTCTTTAACCAACATTTACACACCACTGAGAACCTATCCCCCTTCCCCTACTTGTGGGCAGACTCTATTCTGAGTGGTGGGTTTACATAACCCCTGCATATGTATTCGTATTTGTGCATGCGTGCGCGTGCGCGCGCGCATGCACAAATACTGGTGTGTGTGTGTGTGTGTGTGTGTGTGTGTGTGTGCGCGTGTGCACTGATGCTTGCCTCCAGCTGGTGAACAGCTCAGGACCGATATAATACTTACAACTCTGGATAGGAATGGAGTGACATGGTTATCTGGGAGACTTCACACACACACTCTCACACACACACAGTCTTACTTATGTCACTTTTGGGGTATTTACATAGACTTACATTAATTTCCTGGAGACATACCCTAACCATAACCATAACCACTACTTGCCTAAACCTAACCCTTACCCTAACCTGAACCTAACCTTAACCTTAACCACTGACCCAAAAATCAGCTTTTTACCAATTGGGGACACAGCTTTTGTCCCCAATTGCACAAGCCGCCCCCAATCAACTGGTCTTAAGTCTGGTGTGTGTCCCTGAAAGTGACTTAAGTCATACCCACACACACACACACACACACACACACATCATGTACATACACAAGGTGCTCACTGCTCAACAGACAGATCTGTTGAGATCAAAACCACTTATCACTGTAAAATAGAGCAAGAAACTTCACTTTTGTGTTCGATTGACCTGATAAGTTGAACGGGCCTTGGCCTACTCTGTTATACAACCAGCAGCTGTCACATGTTAATGTAGCAGTGAAGCATATGGACAAATAGATCCCAGATTAAAATTGATGGAGCGCTGCTGAAGTAAATAGCCAATTGTTTAATCCAGTTTGTTTCCAAGCTCCCAGAGACTGACCATCCGGGATCTACGGACAGAAAGGCCCATTGACTGACTAGTAGTCATACACACATGCATCCACCCCTACAGGAGCACTTCACTGTATATATTTAGTCATCTCTAAAAATAATAATAATAAAAAAAAGATCTGACTCATGTGGAACAGATGCAAATCAGCTGTGTAGCACCATCACTATGTGTTCTTGTTCACATATCAGCTTCCCACGCCTCAGGCAGACTGTGTGTCTGTATTGCTGTGCACATTACGACGGCCGGACATATGTGTGTGGTCATGTGTTAATGAAGGTCAGCACTGCTGTTTTTTTTCTGCGAATGAGGTCACAACATGTTTGGTAAAAAGATGATGTTATGTCATGTAAATTGTGACTGCAGCAGTATGGGTTATGGAGGAGTGGAATGGGCTTTTGACAGCAGATGATTAATACTTTGTATGAGTTTGGTCTGCTTCTGAAACCTCCTATTCTATAGATCCAGCTGGTGACGAAAGAGAAAGCGCTGTCAGTTAGTCAGTCACTAACCAAGAAAGTATAATGTCACAGGAAAGTTTCCTGACGTTATTTTGAATCTACAAGTTCAGATTTACAACAGTCTGGAAGTGATGTCCAAGCAGTTACAATATATCAACCTCTGCTCTGCTTTAATTTGTTATAGGTCCTTCAATAGTGGGGTTTCTCCAAGTCCAGAGAACTGAATATTAGCTGAATATTAACTGGTAAATTATGTAATATATCTATTTTGTGTATGGTGGTGACAGAGCTTTGCTGGCTCAGGGCCTAAACACACAGTCAAAAAAAAACAATCAGACTTCACCCATCCATCATCGCCCGTCTGTAATCTATTAAATTGTTTTTCTTGAGTATGTAATGAAAAGGTTTGAAGTTCTTTGTTCATCACACCAGGTTCCTTCAATTGTAAATTATACTGTGACAGTGAAGTGTGTCAAACAAGACAAACTACAGCTCACATACATTCCCTTTGCCACTGATCAGCCACTAATGATTTCATTCAATTTGGCCTCTACTCTTTTTCTCTATTCACTTTGACTTTCACAGGCCAAATGGAACAATCAGCTGCACCTTTTCACACACAGGGGTTTTAGTGTGAACTGACCATCAGTCATTTCCTTCACGTTGCTATTCTCACAGTTCCATGCAGACATTTTATACCAACAACTTATGCAAAATGTCAAAGTTTGTTGGTCATAATTCTATAAAAAAAAGTCAACAAAGAGTAATTTCCACCCAGTGATTGATGTGATTTAGATAAGGAAAATTGTTTTTAAGAAAATAAATGCAAATCTTAAAAGGCCAGCCACTGACTGATTGTGATCAGAATAATGACATGAGATGAAGGGTTTATGGCATGGAGCTTTTCACTGTGGACTTAATCTGTGGGATAGTTGACAGTTGGCTAAAGGCAATGACAACAGAGGGAATTTGATTAAATTGAATTCTGTGGAATTAATGCTAATACCTGAGTAAAGAGTCGTTAAGGAGAGTTTTGCCTTTCAGAGCATGGCACCTATGCCTTTGGCACATCATGTACCCTGACCTTGTTAATATCTATGCAAATTGCGAATGTAAATAGTCTGGCTCAGGTCTATTTCCATGGCTTGGAGGTTCCATGTATTGAGTGTATTGAGGTACACTGAAACAGACTGTTTACATAATTGGAGGTTGCACACAGACACGGTGTGCTTCTTCGCTCAAATGGATTAGAGCACAGGTACGGCCTTGGGGAGGGGCAACATTACTGAGTTATCAAAAAATGTGGTCAGCATCCAGATAATACATTTGTATTGATTGTTTTGTTTTGTCTCGAAAGATAGTCATTGTATTTTGGCACAATGCTAAAGACTATTTGCAGCATATGTGGTAAATATACACATGCATGGTGCATAGGGCCAGATTATACATGGTGTATAATTGTCTTTGTCATCTTTTTGGTATCATTCAAGCATTACTTAATTAAAACATACTTTCATTTCTGGATCACGCAAGCTTCATTAAGACAGTGTGCTTCATTCACATTGAAAGTCACAGCACTAGTAATTATAGTTTTACTTCAACATAAACATCAAAATGTTCATCTGCCAGTTTCCTCAAGACTGATGAGAAAAAAAAAAAAAAAAAAACTGTCCTCACCTCTGTTAGCTCACAATTCGGTGGTCATTATGTAACCACATGAACAAATATCTCTTTATCTGAGGGCAGATGAGCTGTTCTCAACTATCTCCCTCTACCTCTCTCTCTCTCTCTCTGTTATATTCTACTGAAAAATAGATGTGAAGTGATGAATTCTGGTGGGCCCAGAGAGTTACAGACTGACCAGTGGTGGATGGATCAGTCAGGAGAGTGTACAGAAGGCTGAAAGCTGTAAGCATCATCATGCCAACTTTGATTTGTGCTGTTTAATTGGGTCAGTGGATAAGTGTGCCACCAGCACTGAGTGGGCAAATGTGCTCATCACTGTTCAATATCACAATCACTGAGCCTGGATTTGGGATTCAATCACTGAGCCTGGACTCACTATCATGAAGGAATGTTCAAATATGCTCACTACACAAACGCTTTGTCTCAGCCTGTCTTTACTGCATCTGTAGAATCTGAACCTCATCTCTCTACATTTTTAGAGATTTTCAACAGAATCCACTCCACATCATGTAATCTGTCCCGCCACCACCAGCAGCAACCATCCACACACACATTTAGATTATTTATTTATGTCCACATAAATACAAGCATACAAAGGACATAAACATTATTAATGCAGTCAGATATTAGGACTCAGTCAGTTGCATTAGTGGCTAATTGGCAATCACATTGTTGCACACACACAGGATGATAATCATGGCAGGTTGAAAGATAACAGACAGGATCCACTTCATGGGTATAAAAAGCAACACCTTCTCCATATTGAGCGGCTACCAGTGATAGGAGATACTGAACAATACCTCGCTAACTGCTTGGCCCTTCTCTTAGGGAGACCAGCCATTTGAAGGCCCCTTGCAACTAGCTTGTGCACATGACCCAGGCTCTAGCTGTTTATATTTCAGCATCTTGATTAGAAAGGCTTCCTTTTCAGGGGTACTCAAAACTTTTTTATTGAAGGTCCACTTATGAATTTTATACAAGTTCAGTGGTCTGGAACAATGCCAGTAAAACATTTTAATTCAGTAGAAGCTTTTTCAGCATATGCGCTGGGTGAGCAACTTCGACTGGAATGAATGGGCCGCCATCTTTGAATACCTCAACCATGTGGGGCTGGAGTGGCTGCAGCTGGCCCAGGTGCTCTACTACTGGCTGGAGTGCAGCCAGAGCAACGGCATCCTGCAGGTCAAACACAATCCCTGGAGCCTCAAGTCTCACCAGAAGCACATGCAGAGGATGAAGGAGAACGCCAAGCACCACAACCAGTACAGTATCCTTTCACTGACTTCTACTGACTTTCACTGGCTTCATATTTACACGTGGAGAGGTTTATATGGTTATCAGTGGCCCATAGCTGAGAGGCTGGTTGTCTAATACGACTTCTAGATATCAATTTCTTTGCCTGCGGAGTCTGATTTCTAAAGCGCTCACATCAGTTAGTTGATATGACCTCTAAGGACCCACTAGGTGCACCTGATTGCCATGCCATTTAATTAGACAGTGAGTATCAGCTAGTGAGTGAAGTTCTGCTGTTTTCCCTTGCCATGAGCTACTGAGTATCTTCTGTTTGTGCGTGCAGCAAATAGTAAGTGTAGCTACACTGGTCCAATGAAATAATGGCCACGCATCATACAGATGTCTTCTGAAGTTTTATTTTATCTCTCTCTCTCTGTTTTGTCAGCAGACACCGTGAAAACTACAAGAAAATAAAAGACATAAAAGGTTCAAAATATACATCTCATTGTCATTTTAAAGTCTCTCAAGCTAGTGTCCATTGATATACAGGCCCAAACACGTTAGCACAACAGAAATGTGCTGAAATCAAATAAAATTACTGAAAACATTATACACAAATATAAAACAAATGAAAGACAATTACCGTGTGCGCCTCTTGGACCACGTGCAGAATAGGGTTATTTTGAGGCCGTATGTCTTTCCTCTGCAGTCATGTTGGTTCTGACCCATAATGCCATGGTCTTGCCCTTAACTAAACTCTGGTCATGTGACCCGTTACACTCTACATTAAATAAACCTTACATAAAGCGCACTAAATTTTTAACCAAACATTATTTTAAGGTGGTATATTTTAGACGAATTTATTATCAATGTTACCCTTTTAACATCATATTTATAATACATTTTTAATCATTTTTAAAGACTGTATGAACTAATAATCATGAATTTATGACAGAAACATATAAAATAAACATCTCAATGAAACATGTCTCTGAGACAGTTACAGTAAGTTCCGTTGTCATTTCATTGTATATTGTTGGCAGTGCTAATTCTTCTGTTTCTGTTGTACCTTTATCAGTCTGTTTATACAGTCTGTTAGTAGCAGTTTGCGCTGGCATAGCATCACCGTTAGCATGCTAACATACAAATGAGTGTTTATAATTAAAGTATATAATTAAATTAAATTAAATAATTAAATTAAATAAAGTATTTTGTTATTGTATAGATGTCTACATGCTACTGTGAGATAATTATCGGTACCTACTAGAGTCGATTGATTTAATGCAAACTGCATCAAGCACTTGTAATTCAGCAGCTCATGTTAGACTACCTGTTTATTAATGTATTGTATTTCTTTCTTCTAGAACCACAGACATTCACAAGAACTCAACCCAAGTTCAGTTGAGTGGTGTATTGAATTAATTCATACTTAAATAAATACTTTATTTGGACATCTCATTCTGTGGTTGTTACTACCAGTCAGGAACTAGTACTTCTGGAATTTTTTGTTATACTTTTTTATGACTCAACTCAACATATTGTAATGACAATAGCACAAAGGTAGCATACAGAATGCAATCAATACAAGTCAGTATCAGTGAAGTCTCTGGGGAGGGAGCTTGGATCTAGACTGGTGGAATGCCACTGAGCTTCTTCTACTCTGTTCTCCTTGACTCAGTTTCCCACAATTCATCCTGCTAGAGAACCAGATGTGCACGCAAACAACGCCTCAGAGGAGAAGAAGGCCATGCAGATCCCCATCTGCCAGCAGAGCACATCTGCCTCCATAGGAGTCCGCCTCTGTGGCATGCAGGTAGGCTCCGAGCCAAAACAGGGCTCTGTGGGGCTGTTTACCTGACTGACCTTAAAATGTGTCATAACCTATTAAAGGCGGATAGGTCTCTACCTTGCTGCCAGGGTCTGAAATTAATACCTGCCAAATGCCTGTGAAATTTGTCTTTGATGGATAAATCAAGGGTAAGGGTCGGCTACACCAGCCGGTAACTTTTTGAGATGAAAACATGTGAATGCTGGTTAGAATGCTATTATATATATATTATGTATGTGTAGAGTTTTTGGTCTTTATATGTTCTCAGACTTTATCTCTGCTGACCACTGTACACTCTGTTTGACCGTGAGCTACTCAGCGCAAAACAATGGCTCTATATCAAACAGGCTTCTGTTTGACTGCCTGTTACGCTGCTCTACACAAAGTGGTAGCATCTACATTTTTGCAAACGTCTGGGTGGATGTAGTTGTAGTCACTGCAAGAATCCCCATTTTAGAATGCTCTTATATATATATCATATATTATCTGCTCATCACCTACGACAGAGAGCCCCACCGAACACACACGGGCCAGCACACTGAAGACGGCCTTTCCAAAGAAGAAGAGGAGGAGGAGAACGAAGAGGAGACAGAGCACGGGGGGAGGAAGACGAGGAGGAGGAGGATGAAATAGCAGGCACACTTGGTTTCCCCCATGGCCCATCCACATGCTGTGGCAGCCCAGGGGTGGGCAGCCGTCACCCGGGCCACTCAGACCCCTGCAGCTATGCTGTGGATGTGAGGATAACAGACTTTGCCCACACCACCTGCCGACACTACGGGGAGGACAGCGTGGTCCACATCTTCGGCTTCCAGAACCTGATCACCATCATCTCCCAGCTGGAGTACCACAGCACAGACTAGACCGATAGCACGCATGAACACACACACACACACACATATGCACACATCCAAACACACTGTGTGAAGACAGAGTTGACAGGGGGAAAGATAGTGATCTCACCCTCCATTCATCTTTTCCTTTAACTGTTCATTTTGCCATCCCACTTTCCCCATTCCCCTTCATTCAAAAGAGACTATATTCATATAGCTATCAGAGACAAATGATATAGAGCTATTTATTTATTTGACATGTTTTGTAAAATAAACTAAAAAAAGAATGTGAATGGAGAATACTAGCCTACATTACATGTTATTAATGTTACAATAATGATATTGCTAGAGGATTAATGAGTACAGTGTTATTATGGCGCCCGAGAGCGCCAGTCATTTTTAAATAATTTAAAAATGTACCAAAAACAGAAAATCAAGTTATGAGTTTTGTTTTATATACTTCAAGTTGTCGTCATTGATGAACTGGGCCCGGAAAATATATGGTGACACTGACATGTTTGATTTTTTTCCCGGGTTTAATTGTCCTCCAGCAGTAAGCTATATAAAAATGGCTGCGCCGGCTAAGCGTCACCGCTTTTACAACCTTATGGAAGCTGTCAGATTGTGCTGTGAGACAGAACCTGACCCGAAGAGTCGGTAGGACCGACCGGGTCGCACCGACTTTTCTCCATATAGCTACGTTTGGCGACTTTTTCCATATTTGTTTGGCAACTATTACTGTCTGATCTTATTATATTACTGTGTGGGTTGAAGCACTGGAGGTTTAGTATTTTCAAAGCTTGTCGTTAGCCAAGATAAGAAGGATTTGTTTTGTTGTCATACTGTGAATGTTGACACTAAAGTAAGGAGATGCTCTGAATCGCTTTGCCATGTATTTGGTACCAAATTAAAGGGGAAGTTGTGTTGTTTTTTTTTTAATGGAAAAACTTGTGATCTCGAGATAGAGCTGTTTGTTTGGAATGAGCAAGGATTCTACTGGGGTCTAGAGGGTTAATTATTATTTGACATGTTCAGAGATCTCTAGTTTGGAGGAGAAATAAAGACTTGGTTTGTGCTAAATTGTCTGTTCTTCACATGTATGATGTTACTTGTAGTCAAAGTCAGGAACTTTTTAATCAGTGGCTTCAAGTTGTAGATAGACACAACAGATTTACTGCAGCTGAAAATAATGTGTGTTCTAAAATTGGCAACAATCATATTTAATGTAAATGTACAGGATGGGAGGTCAGTTCCTGTGTGTGTGTGTGTGTATGAGAAAATGACAAATGACTGCATGCCGAGCGCCAGCCAGTGCCAGCACATGGTGAAAGATTAATTAATATCTCTGCAGATACCCTGGAAAGTATGATAGGACTAACTTAATATGAGCAGGCAGTGAAGCTCAGTCCCACCACCTGCTGAGCGGAACTGGAGCACATGCCAAGCCGGCGGCCTGGTGCTTTCATTTCATGTCACAGCTGCAGATACATGATGCTGCGCACTACAGCCAAGATAGGAGACTCTCCCATACATATCAATAGACTTGTTTATCCCGGACCAGAGGTATGCTTCCATTGCAGTGAGGCGGAGGAGGAGGATGACTGGTTTGACTACCAAAGAGAGATGAGACGGCTGGCTGTGAGGTCACCCCTGGGCTGTCTGGGCCAGTCCTGTTCATCTCCAACCGGTCCGAGGCAGAGAGAGTCAGGCATCTGCTCCCTGGTGAATGTATGAGTCACAGGAGCGATGGGCTGCAAGTGGACCAGTTGCATAACAGTGGTTAAAATCACTATGGCAACAGCAGTAGTATCTGTTTTTGCCTTTGCTGTCAAGCTGTGAATGAAATGGTGTCCTAGATTCCTGGGCCAGTGGAATCACACACTAGATGATCAGCATGTCCATAAAACACTTCCTATATATCCAATAGTGACAATCTGTCACTGCCAACTTCATTCCCTTTTAATGACCTAATCTGCTCCACTATTATGCATCTCAGGAGATTTAGGTTCATTCATGATGAAAAATAGGAGATGAAATTTCCCCATGTTAAATTTAGGGGCATTGTACTATACCGACTGTACATATACATATATTAATAATAATAATGCAAATTTCATGCAATTTGGTGGCACCTAGCACCATGATTGATGTAGCCTGTACATTTTCTAAACTTTGCTTGGTTGTTACACTACTTCACTTGTCTTTGTTTTTACCTTCCTCTTGGGTGAGCTATAAATCATTTATTCATCTCTCAGTATAACATTAATAATTATCTGCAACAGACTGAGGAATATTCAGGAACTGAGAAGCACATCCATTTAAATGTACTGCTGAAAGACTGCCTCTCTGTTCCACAGCTACATATCTTAAGACTTAGTCTGTCTTCTCTGTCTCTGTGCAGCTGTTGTCAACAGAGAGTATGGAGGACAGTTCAGACCAAATGTCTGTCACTGTCACAGCTCCACCCTCCTGGCTATAGGATGTTTATAGGATTTGTCCTTAACTCTCTCCAATAGAGATATGACAGACAAACATAAGGAAAACACTAC
This sequence comes from Centroberyx affinis, assembly GCF_046629955.1. Classification (NCBI taxonomy): domain Eukaryota; kingdom Metazoa; phylum Chordata; class Actinopteri; order Beryciformes; family Berycidae; genus Centroberyx; species Centroberyx affinis. The sequence continues at coordinate 117,703 of NW_027281198.1, read as the reverse complement.
AGAACTTCTATTTTGGTCTCTGTGCATTCCCATTTTTGTTTGCGTGCCTGCGTGTGTGGGTGTGTGTAGCCCATGCATGTGTGTACCTAGGCCAATCACTGCTCTCCACATACACCCAGGTCAGTCTTTGAACATTTGGTTTATTTTCTCACTGCTGTCACATGGTTTATATGTTTGCATGAAATCCGATCCAAACGACCAGAGATGCTACAGAATTGAAGCTTAATTCCTCTTGCATAAACCCTCCCACATAATCATTCTCTCCCTCACACACTCACTCACTCACTCACACACACACACACACACACACACACACACACACACACACACACACACACACACACACATACATTGCACCAACAACACACAGCCTTGCATATCTAACACACAGATTAACTCAGTATTCAATTCCCCTTTTTTTAGGGAAGCTAGGTTCAGGATTAAAATGGTGTCAGAGAACATAACCACATTATGTAGTGTGAACAGTCCTACATGTGATCCCATCTACATACACCATCTCTCACTGAATTGCTCCGTTGTCTGTCATGCAATTTACAAACATGCAGTGGACTCTGCTGCCTCAGGCTGTGAAAACAGAGTGGGGGTTTATTGAAAGCAGCCAGCGATGTTGTGGCCAAGGTAGGCCTGAGTTGTGCTGTTCTCTCTTCCCCCTTTATTTAGGAGAGAGGTCACGCTGCATGCTGAAATCTGTCAGTGCAATATTTTCTTGCTCACGTGCCAACACACAGACATCAAAGAGCACCAAGGACATTTTGTTAGGGTCCACTTCTCAAAGGCTTTGGAAAGAACTTTATACACAGGCTTCAAGATAATGAAAAACATAGAACATTCAGTCAGGTGTGTCCAAACTTTTGACTGGTAGTGTATATCTAATCAGTACCGGAGCCTGCCTTTCATGCATATGGGTGCAAGCTATAGTTGAGATCTCGGTCTACCAAACTATGTTATAGGTCTAAAAGGACAAAAATAACGATAGTTAAGTATTGTAACTCTAGTTCTATGATCACAGGCGGAGCCCTCTAACAAGGCTCTATTGGCTTAGCCACTCATCTAGTCGCCTCAGCGCACTGAAATTTGCATGCACATGCTCAGCCAATCAGGATGAGCCTATACACCCTCTATGGGGCTTCGCACTATAAATGGCGAGCGGCCCCTCATTCACTAGTCTTCAGCGCCTGACAAACAAGTTTGCCTAGGATGCCTAGGACCCTACGTATCAGCAAACAGCTGGGATGGACCGAAAGAGCGCACAAGTCACTCACTCTCTTAGCTGAGGTCAAAGCAAGCAGCAGAGCCGTCTTGACCGACAACAGCTTAAGAGAAGTCTGCCTAATCGGTTCAAAAGGCTCCTTAGACAGAGCCTCCAAGACCAAAGTTCCCACTGGGGGGCGGTGGAAAGCACCACTGGGCATTTTCTCCTAGCCCCCTGCAAAAAACGCTTCATGAGGGGGTGGCCGAAAACCGACCTCTCTCCAAACCCCTCAGGGCAGGAAGAGATTGCCGACGCATACACTTTAATAGTGGAGTGCGCCAGCCCCCTTTGCGGCAGGCACTGGAGGAAAGAGAGAACAGATCCAACTGAACAGTTCAAAGGATCGATGTTCCACTCCCCGCATCATTTCTGAAAGCCCAACCATTTAGCCTTGTAGCTATCAATGGTGGATTGAGGCCTCACGCTCTGGATGGTCTGCACCACATCCACAGCCAGTCCAGTGCGCATCAGTCTGTCCCTCTCAGGAACCAAACCCTGAGAGGCTGTCCCAGGCAGGGCATCGCGCCTATCGCTCCATTCGCCTGAGACAATGCCCCCCAAAACTGGAGAACTGTCCAGGGCGGAGCCACCAGCAGCTGTCTTATCTCCGCATACCACAGTGCCGTTGTGCAGTCTGGGGCCACCAGAATGAGCGACAGTCTCTCCACTCTCACTCTGGCCAGCAGAGGAAGAATGAAACGGAGGGGAGGAAAAGCATACAGCAGCTTTCCTGGCCATGGCGTGTGTCCGAACGCGTCCACTCCCAATGGGGGAGCATCTCAGGGAAACAGAGAGAACCACAGGGGACAGTGGGCAGAGAGGTCCACTTCTGCCCTCCCGAATCGGGACTAAATCTGGTCCACTATGTTGGGATGTAATCTCCAGTCATCCTCCAGGGGCCTGCCCCTCGACATGAGGTCAGCCCCCGTGTTCTCCAGGCCTGGAATATGCAGTGCCTTGAGAGAACGGAGGTGTTCTGTAGCCCAGCGCCACAGGTGCTCGGCAGTCTTCAACAACGGTGCGGATCGCACTCCGCCCTGTCTGTTGATGTAGGCCACTGTCGAACGGTTGTCGGTCCTCACTAGCACATCCTTCCCCTGTAACAGAGGCAGGAAGTGCTGTAAGACCAGCATGACTGCAGTCAACTCTAGTAGGTTGATGTGCTGGTTGTCCCTGAAGTCCACACACCACGGACTGACTGCCTCAGGCAGGTTCCCCCCCAACCCGTCAGGGAGGCGTCTGTGAACACTGACACGTAGGAGGTCACTCTCCCCAGTGGTGTTCCCTCCGCCAGTATTTGGGGGGTCCCCCAATATGCCAGGTCCTCCCTGGCTGTTGGGGGGATGGTTACCATGTGACGTTTGTGACGTCGTGGATCCAAACACAATCTGGCAAACCATCTCTGAAGGCATCTCGATGCAGCAGCCCCAGTGGAACCACAGGGTGAGCCGCCGCCATGAGAGCCAGGAGCCGCATGACGGTCAAAGTCGTCACTGTTCCGCCCTGTCTCGTCCACCGAACCGCCTCCAACACGGGCATCTGTCGGGGATCTGACAGACACGCCCGTAGTGTGGCGGAGTCCAGCTGCACTCCCAAATACACCGCCTGTTGGCTTGGTATGGGTGCGCTCTTTTTCCAATTGATGGCAAAACCTAACCTGGTTAAGTGCTGCACCAATTGCACTGTGTGGAAAATAACCCCTTCTTTCGAGCGGGCCATGAGAATCAGGTTGTCTAGATAAAAGAAGACCTGTATTCCCTGGTGGCGCAGGGGTGCGAGCGCCGTGTCCACACACTTCGAAAAAGTGCGGCGGGCCAGGGAGTAGCCGAACGTTAGTCTGTTGTACTCGTAAGCTACCCCCTGAAAGGCAAAACACAGGAATTTCCTGTGTCTCGGCACCACTGGGACATGAAAGTAAGCATCTTTCAAATCCACCCTCCCTTCTGTTGCCCCACTCTCTGTCGGCAGTCGGCTATGTACCGACAAAGTGAAGCTAATTTGCTAGGCTACAGGTAGCTGACTACACAAACTAACGTTATGCCATTACACATAACCGCAGATATAAACTACACGGGTCCTAAAAAATAGTTAAAAGCCTCGGTAACACAATTTGAGACCGTTATTGGTATTTCACTTACATGTGTAGGAGAAAGAAAACCAGCTCTGTGTCGGTCTTAAACCCCTTCAGCTCCCGCCTAGCTCTCCGGCGAGTGAACACCCGGCCGCGGTTATGCCATGCTTTGTCACGCTCCTTAGCTCTTTTAGCCTCTGCACAGGCACAGGCAACTGCGTCATTGTAGACTTGCAGGCGACTATGGCCTGCATAAAAGGCTCCAGTTATCGCAGCCCTTTGCAATGCATTTATCGCGAAAATTCATATCGTGATAACAATAAAAATACGATGCATCGTTCAGCCCTAACAAGAACAGTAGACCTAATTAGGGTGCCCCCTTATTGGGCCCCTGGTGAACTCCTGTCATTAAGATGATGATGGGTGTGGGGATTAATCTGCTGAAATCTTTGGATGATCTGATGAGATTTAAGACATCAATAATGCATGTGTGTGTGTGTGTGTGTGGAATAGCACAAACACTCATGCAAACAATTGAAGGCGAGTGTGGTGAAGGTGAAGTTTGTTTTCAGGTCAGGTTGGGAGAGTTTAGGCAGCTGTGCTTTCTTCCTCAGGTGATGTGAGGAGAGGACAGAGGTAGGACTGTGTGTCAACTCAACAGCTGCGCTCTACAACACACATCTCCTTCTTCATGAGGCAGAACTGCAGCTGAGCGAGCAGAGTGAGCAGTGGCTTGATGAACTCCGTCACACCTTTAGCTGTCACACATCAGGTTTGATTACTTCCTCATGAGCCTCAGCTAACAGCCAATCCCCCCTCCCCCCAGCCTCTTAAAGATTACAAGTGACCGTCTACTGGGTCATAACCCTTTACTGAGACAGGTCAGACAGAATAAGAACAGAATAAGTGGATTACAGTATAGGCTGTCTCTGAGATTGACAACAAGCTACACTGCACAACATGTATAAGGACTGATGGTCAACTACAGGATGCTTATGAGATGCTTAAGCTGTAGTAGTATATATATATATATATATATATATATGTATAAATATAGTGGTTTTACTCTATAGGTCTCTCTCTAGATCTCCTTGTACAAATTACCCAGGTCCAAAACCTAGCATTTGACAGATGGTGACATGCAGGAGGAGATCGATTTCAATGTCAACCCAAATAAGTGCACAATTTTCACCATCTGATATTAATAAGGCACAGTGAAATTTCATAATAAACCAGCTTTTGAAAAATGTTTTGAACTGTTGTCAGTAAAATATTTAGGTTCCAATTTCACAGAAGGATGCAGTTAGCAGCTGTGGACGACTACAGATGTCGTCTCAACTTTCATTTTAGTGCTATATGTACTAGGGTTTTCAAAGTGGGTGCAGGCTGTCATGGACACCTATTCAAAGGCACCTATTCAAAGGCAAAATGTTACTTAAAAAAGTCCTTTAAAATATACCTGAAAATTAGTGTCTCTCTAGAAATCTACTTAAGTACAGTAAGTAGAGTAGGTGTAACATTTATTTTCCACCTCCAGCTGCTTCGATTGACGGTTAAGACTGATGGTGAAACTATGGTACATTCCAGAGAAAGGGCACTGAAATGCTAATGGCCCGTGCGCACTGTTGACACAAGCCTGTGTGTCTGGTTAATAGCTCCTCTCCGAGCAGCCCATCGCTCCTGTGACTCATACATTCACCAGGGAGCAGATGCCTGACTTGGTGACTCGCTCTCTCTCTGCCTCGGACCGGTTGGAGATGAACAGGACCGGTCCAGACAGCCCAGGGTGACCTCACAGCCAGCCGTCTCATCTCTCTTTGGTAGTCACACCAGTCATCCTCCTTCTCCGCCTCACTGCAATGGAAGCATACCTCTGGTCCGGGATAAACAAGTCTATTGATATGTACGGGAGAGTCTCCAATCTTGGCTGTACTGCGCAGCATCATGTATCTGCAGCTCTGACATGAAATGAAAGCACCAGGCCGCCGGCTTGGCATGTGCTCCAGTTATTTGGCACTGGCTGGCACTCAGCATGCAGTCATTTGCCTCGTCATACACAAACAAACAAACACACACACAGGAACTGCCCTCCCATGCTGTACATTTACATTAAATTTGATTGCAGCCAATTTTAGAACACACATTATTTTCAGATGCAGTAAATCTGTTGTGTCTATCTACAACTTGATACCACTGATTAAAAAGTTCCTGACCTTGTCTACAAGTAACATCATACATGTGAAGAACAGACAATTTAACACAAACCAAGTCTTTATTTCTCCTCCAACAAACTGTGGACAACACAGATATACAAGATAGAGGTATCTGAACATGTCAAATAATAATTAACCCTCTAGACCCCAGTAGAATTCTTGCTCATTCCAAAAAAACAAAGTTTTTCCATTAAAAAAAAACACAACTTCCCCTTTAATGTGGTACCAAATACATGGCAAAGCGATTCAGAGCATCTCCTTACTTTAGTGTCAACATTCACAGTATGACAACAAAACAAATCCTTCTTATCTTGGCTAACGACAAGCTTTGAAAATACTAAACCTCCAGTGCTTCAACCCACACAGTAATATAATAAGATCAGACAGTAATAGTTGCCAAACAAATATGGAAAAAGTCGCCAAACGTAGCTATATGGAGAAAAGTCGGTGCGACCCGGTCGGTCCTACCGACTCTTCGCCGCACTGCCTCCCAGAAAACAGTGTCTGTCTCTGGCAGTGAGAGTCATGTAGGTCCCGCTGTTTAGAGAAGGTGATTGTGTCTTGTTTTATCGAGCAAGAATAAGCGATTTTGATCAAAAAACGTCAACTCACAATGTCTCCGTAACTTTCCACTGTACACGGCGGGTCAGGTTCTGTCTCGCAGCACAATCTGACAGCTTCCATAAGGTTTTAAAAGTGGTGACTAAGCTGCCGCAGGGCAGAAAGTGGAAAAGTTAGGTCACTCACTCACTCACTCACTCATGGACGGTTTGCACGGAGCCTGCAGTTCATCAGATGACCTCTAGAGGGCGCGCCGTGGGTATGCACAGGATCTGTGCTTTGTTACATCTACCGCTGGAGGACAATTAAACCCGGGAAAAAATCAAACATGTCAGTGTCACCATATATATTTTCCGGGTCTGGTTCATTGATGACAACTTGAAGTTTATATAAAACAAAACTCAACTTTTTTAAAATGATTTAGAAATGATAGCCGCTCTTGGGCGCTATAGTGAAATATAGAACGGGCACTATGGGGTGTAGAGGGTTAATATCATTATTGTAACATTAATAACATGGAATGTAGTATTCTCCATTCACATTCTTTTTTTAAAAATTATTTTACATTTTTTAGTTTATTTTACAAAACATGTCAAATAAATAAATATCTCTATATCATCTGTCTCTGATAGCTATATGAATATAGTCTCTTTTGAATGAAGGGGAACGGGGAAAGAGGGATGGCAAAATGAACAGTTAGAAAAGATGAATGGAGGGTGAGATCACTTTCCCCGTCAACTCTGTCTTCACACAGATAACTCCTGCTCTCTCAGATCGCCCTGTCCCACCTGTAGCACACACAAGCCTTGTTCATCAGAATGTGTCTAACGTTACAGCTCCACTACCAGCGCCACGTTGCATCGCCATCAGCCCTGCGCCAATGTGACGTTCTACCTGCTCCACAGAGCATGTTGACTTTTGAATGGATACACCAGAAAACAATCAATTCAGCTTTATTTCAATGACGGAGAACGCATGTGTCAGCCATCAGGATGAGCCTCACCGATTTTTTAGCTTGGACGCAGCCATCGGACGCAACGCAACGTGGACGCAACGCGAGCAGTGGAGCATCTTTCAGTGCTGGTAAAGGAATCATTCCTTTGATGGCTGACGCCCGATGGCTGTAGTGAAGCAGGGCCATAAGTGTGCATATTTGTGTGTGCAAAATGCTGGCACTTTCTTTGGAATGGGACACAGGGAAAACATGCTTACCGTCTTGGACTTCAAAACTGCTTTTTATTTGCTGTCTAACTTATTTCCTAAACGATGAACTGAGTTAAAACAGAATGCGGTAACGTGACAATGGGTAAAACACTGACTCAATTAAACGGAAGATCACAGACGGCTCTTCTATGTTACCTTCAGGTCTGCTTCATATCCTGTAGACGGACACACAGTAACATTGAGAAGCACCAACGACAGAAACGGGGGGAGAACCGTGGGAGGCCGGCTACGACATCAGTTTTGATAAGCGAGGAAGAGCAAATCTCTCCTCTTCTGTAGTCCAGTCCCTGCTGTTTCCAAGGGTCATAAAAAGAGAGAGTGTGTAAAATGTTGTGTAACTGTGCATCTGTGTGTGTTTGGATGTGTGCATATGTGTGTGTGTGTGTGTTCATGCGTGCTGTCAGTCTAGTCTGTGCTGTGGTCCTCCAGCTGGGAGATGATGGTGATCAGGTTCTGGAGGCCAAAGATGTATCCACTGTCTTGGCCCTCGTGGACCACACTGTCCTCCCCATAGTATCGGCAGGTGGTGTGGGCAAAGTCTATCATCCTCACATCCACAGCGTAGCTGCGGGGGTCTGAGTGGCCCGGGCGACGGCTGCCCACCCCTGGGCTGCCGCTGCTGCTGGAGCAACTGCTGCTGCTGCTGCCGCTAGATGTGGACGGGCCATGGGGGAAACCAAGCGCACCTGCTACTTCATCCTCCTCCTCCTCATCCTCCTCCTCTCCCCTGTCCTCTGTCTCCTCTTCGTTCTCCTCCTCTTCTTCTTCTTCTTCTTCGGAGAGGCCGTCCTCAGCGTGCCGGCGCGCGTGCATTCGGTGGGGCTCTCCATCATAGATGATGAGCAGGGAGCTGGAGTAAAAGCGGTAGGAGTCGCAGGCTTCCAGGGCGGCTTGCATTTCCCTGAGCCTGCGCAGCACCGGGGAGAGCAGCTCGCGGCGCAGACGCTGGCCATTGTGGAAGAACTGAAACAGGGCTTCCTTGAAGCCTGGCAGGGTCAGCTTGCGGCCATGGTACTTGTTCATGAACATCAGCTGGCCCGAGTCAGACTGGTACACCTGGAGAGGGATGGAGAAACATGGAGAGGTTAGAAATACGTTTGTGATATATTTCGTGCACACTTGATGTTCTAAAGTGGGGATTTTTGAAGTGACTATGACAGCGTAACAAGCAGCCAAACAGAAGCCTGTTTGATACAGAGCCATTGTTTTGATCTGAGTAGCTCACGGTCAAACAAACTGTAGGGTGGTCAGCAGGTATAAAGTCTGAGAACAGGTAAAGACCAAAAAACTGTATACATATACTGTGTATATATAACAGCATTCTAACCAGCATTCACATGTTTTCATCTCAAAAAGTTACTGGCCGGTGTAGCCGACCGATTTATCCGTCAAAGACAAATTTCACAGGCATTTGGCAGGTATTAATTTCAGACCCTGGCTGCAAGGTAGAGCCCAATACACCTTAAATAGGTTCCGACACATTTAAAGGTCAGTCAGGTAAACGGCTAGCCTGGTGTCCAGCGCCTATGAATCGCAGTTTTCAGCACTCTTCGAATGTGCATGGCGATTCATAAGGGATGAATGAATGGTGGACCCCTTATGAATCGCCATGCAAATTTGAATTTGAGTGCTGAAACCTGCGATTCATAGGGGCTGGACACCAGGCTAGTAAACAGCCCCACAGAGCCCTGTGTTGGCTTGGAGCCTACCTGCATGCCACAGAGGCGGACTCCTATGGAGGCAGATGTGCTCTGCTGGCACTTGCGGATGTGCATGGCCTTCTTCTCCTCTGAGGCGTCGTCTCCATGCTGCCGGGTGCCCATCTTTAGGTCCAACACGCACGGCACCGTGTGGCGCCACGTCAGGTTCTCTAGCAGGATGAATTCTGTGAAACCGAGTCAAGGAGAACAGAGTGGAAGAAGCAGGGGCTTCACATGCACTGATATCAGCTTACAACTCCGCTCAGCTGGATTCCAAGCTCCCTCCCCAGAGACTTCACTTATATTGACTTGTATTGATTGCATTCTGTATGCTACCTTTGTTCTATTGTCATTACAATATGGTCAGTGGAGTCATAGTAATATCAACTAACTGATGTGAGCGCTCCACAGGCAAATAAATTGATACCTAGAAGTCGTATGAGACAACCAGCCTCTCAGCTATGGGCCACTGATAACCATATAAACCTCTCCACATGTAAATATGCAGCTCTCCAGTCAGTGAAAGGATACTGTACTGGTTGTGGTGCTTGGCGTTCTCCTTCATCCTCTGCAGGTGCTGCTGGTGACACTTGAGGCTCCAGGGGTTGTGTTTATGCTGTGGGACAGCGTTGCTCTGGCTGCGCTCCAGCCGGTAGTAGAGCACCTCAGCCGGCTGCAGCCACTCCAGCTCCACATCCTCCTGGAGCTTATGACCACTGGACATCAGAGGGAGAGAGAGACTCATCAGTTCACACTACAGCACAGCATGACTGGACTAACAACAGTTACCATGGATCGGCTGCACTGACACTGAGCGAACCTGCACAACAAAGTGGTGCCTTTTACAGGTCGATTGTGTATATACTGTTTCGTCACACACTAAATAAAGAGGGGGCCAACAAACAAAAGGGAAACAAAAGTGTCATTCATTTACCAACATTTACCATCAATTTAAACATCCACCTCCTCCCATCCTCTGCCTCAGCCACTATCACTCCTCTAGTCCTTTCACCTTTCCTATGGTCAGGGCTGACTGAATCAAATCTGTGTGTGCGTATGTGTGCATAAGCATGCATTGAAGTTACATAACCATGGGGGTGTAGCCTGTGCTTGCTTATGGCTGCCAAGATCTGGGGATCAGCCTCTTACAGCATTCGGATCCTGTTTGCATGAAGCTGTATGTGTAGCTGTATGTGTAAGTCATTGCGTGCGTCATTTGTTCTTGTCAGTCACTTGTTATTGTGTCAGTCAGATTCCAGCATTCCAAGGGAAACTATGGAAGGACTGGGTTAAATGTATCACAGTTAAGTAACTGCTCTGAAGCGATCAATGCATCATCTGCCAACCTCAACTTATTCAATATCACTGAGCCTTGATGTGATTGTGAAAGTGACTCACATTGCCCCAGTCTGTTGATCGTTTGACCACACCTCCTACACCCTACACTAAAAGGAGGGCAACAGGTTCCGGAGTGTTTTTTTGTCTCTGGCTGTAAATCCAGGAGTTGAACATTTGCCTCCCCATCTCACCTCTTATCCTTGTCTTTGCGGGAGTGGTGGCTTCGGCCGTCTTTGCTGTAATTTTCATTGTCCACAAGCAGGGAGGATGCCATCTTGTTGCCCCACTTGAGCATTTTGCTCTTGGGCTCACAGTCGGTCGAGGGGTCCTTGTTCTCCAGGTCCCCTGCTGGGTCGCTGTGGAGGGGGTAAGCGATGAGGCAAAGATTCCCCTCCTCATCCTCCTCAAAGCTCACCGACACTACACCTGAGACAGAGAGAGGGAGGGAGACAGAAAGAGGAAATAAAAAAAAAGACATCAAGACGTGTCATGAAAGCAGTGAAGAAAAATTGGCCAGAGGACAATAAAGCTGACAAGATAGAAAAAGCTGTGAAGTGCCGAGCATCTCTTACCCCCATCTCTTTCTGCTCTGCAGCACAGTTACACTTACAGAGTAGTTTGTGTCTGCACCCACGTCTCTTTAAGACATCTGATAGAAATCCAACAATACCTGGACAAGACTATGACAGACACAGAGATACTGATCTCCCTATAGCAACACATGTGGACAGAAAGGAAGACTGAGCAAGACAGGGAGAAAAAGAGAGAGGAAGACAGTCTGGGGACAGGGGCAGACCATGTACGTATATTTCCATATCAATTTATGCACAGTGGTCTTTCTCATTGAGTCAACCCATACACATACACACAGCAACAAAGTATATTTAAGCCAGCCTAATGCTATAAAGCGTGCACCAGCAAAGAGAAAATTACTCCAGGCCAAACATAAATGACACAACGCTACAAAAATGTCAAGACAGAATGCAGTTTATTTAAGATTACCACAAGTTTATCACAAACAACATGATGAGTTATGTATATGTAGATATAGATACATATAGATATACAGATAGACAGATAGCTAGCTAGATAGAAAGCTAGCTAGATAGAAAGCTATATAAATAGACAGATAGATAGATAGATAGATAGATAAAGGATAGCCATAACTCATACAGAACCCATATTTAACATTCACCACACAAAAAATTGCAATTACAATTGCCTTGTATAGATATAATACTGTTTCCTTTTTCCTCAGCGTTCTGGAGGCAAACTTTAAAAGCAGCAGTGAGGCTTGTGGGACAGTCAGAGGAAAGACACTGATTAATGTTCCCGGAGTGCAGGGTTCACCTTTCACTTTTCTACCAGGGACAAAAGGGAAACAGCTGCACTGACCCGTGAGGCAGCGTCTTATATAACATTTAAAGGGAACGTGAGGTAGTTTAAGGGTATGGGGAATGATGAGGAAGAGGATACAATTGTAGAGTCAACCCAACAGAGGGCTTTTTAGGACCCTGCAGATTCTGCAGAAAGTCAGCCTCACTGATGTCACTCACTGCATGGCAGATTTAACCCCTACTGCTTCCTCAGTAAAAAACCTGCTCAGCTAGTTGAAATATGTGAGCATATATTTGTGAACTGTAGGTGTAAGGTGATAGAGTATGTGCGCATGTGTTTTTGTTTTGTTTGACTTCGGTAGTGCTGACATGTTACACCAGTCTATCAACAAAGTCTCTGTTTGGTATCGTACACGTCACTCAGACTGCTCTATTCTAGATCGTGACATGGGGGGAGGTGGTGGTGGTGCTGTGTGCATCAGTTTTGTGGGCCCATCCACTGTCATCCTGAGGATTTGGCCCGTCTTGGTCCTTTCAGATGACCTCATGAGCTCTCTCCAGCAGCTCCATTGATCTCTATCTCTTGGCTACTGGACCCGAGCGAGGCAGGATTTTGCCTCGTTTTGCATTCACCATGCTGGGAGGAAACACAGGGACTGGCTGTGCACTGGACAGAGAAACACTAGCTCCCAACTGTCTGCTTACCCAACTTACCTGTCTTGTCAGTCTGGCCTCCTACAAACAGGCCACCCAGGTGGGGAGGTGTGGTTCGTACACAGACCACACAGCCAACAGGGACTCACTGCTACACTGCCCTCCTGTGGCAAGGTCCAGTATAGCACAAGCTGTTCCTGGCAGGCACCTAGAAAAATTGCTTGTGTAGGGGGAAGGAGCTCAGTCCCCTAAAATCAGTCCCCTACAGTCTTTACACCTTGCAACGACCCACAGAAAAGTAAAGTGTGTCTGCAAAAATCTATTTCCACCTCAATTCCCAAGGGAGGCACATAGAACACAACAACACAACAGCAGCCACAACACAGGCAGTCAGTGTTTGGTTTAGGCTAGTTTGCCTTACCTCTGTATTGGGGGGTGAACTTCCTCATGGCAGCAGGCAGGCTCTTGTAGAACTGATGCTCGCGGGGGATGAGGGGCTTGCAGATGGTCTGCTCTCCAAAGCGCAGAACGCAGGAGTGGCCCCCCACCTGGTGCACGAAGGGCTCAAGCATCACCCCTTTCTCCATGTAGCACTGCTGGTGCTGCAGCTGGTTCTGTTGCAGTTTATGTTGCTGCTGTTTTTGCTGTTGCTCTGCGTTGATGGCTTCCTGGGCCTGAGCCTCCGCAGCCGGACTCATCCTCCTCTGACCCTGACCACACTACCGCGGGCATTAGCCTCGCACACGCACACACACTGTGGTGGGGGCCGTATCTGGGCAGGAACACTCGCTCAACCAGTCCTGGTATCTTGTATTAAGATCTCAGGTTTCTGCAAGATATTCTGATCCCTTCCTCACGCGGCGTCTTCAGAGGCTGCTGTGATGATGATCTATTTCGTCTGTGCGGTGGGGGATTCTGCTGCTCGAAAACAAAGAGGGACAGGAAGGAGGAAATAGAAGAGAAATAGAAACAGAAAAAGAAAAAGGCTCAGCTTTTGATAGATGTTTAAATCCTTTTTTGTCTCCTTGTCTGGCAATTCTTCTAGCTGCGTAGAAATACAAAGCCCCTTTTAAGTCCTTTGAGTGTTGATGAAGGTTTAGACTAGTGCTGCAGCAGCAGATATGGCAGACAGACGCAGATCCTGCATGCGTCTCCACTGCAGACTGAAAGCTCTCTGACAGCCAAGCGCTGGCTCACGACTGGTAAAGCTCCCACTAGCCTGACACTCAGCCCGCCCCCATCAGCCTCAATCCACCAATCAGCAGCAGCAGGAGCAGGTTGTTGGGTGGTAACCCTTCGAGGGAAAAGAGCAAGCAAACAAAGACAAGGGCGGGTTGGAGAGGGGGGTCTGGGGGAGGGGAGAGAGAGGGGAAAGAAGTATAAAAACAAGGAGGGAGGGCCAAGCTGAACTCAGCTGTTTTTCTCTCTGTGTGACAGGAGGGTTTTAACAACCTGACAGAACAGGCAGTACTGTTTCCTCATATTAAGAGAGGCGGAGGGGGAGGAAGAATGAAGGAAAGGGAGGACAGAAAGAAAGACACTGAGCAGTGATAAAATAATGCAGGTGCCCACTGCTCACATGCAGTGCAAACACACCAACAAGTAGTCAAATACAAACACAATGCCAGTCATGTGCTAACGCATAGCTTAAATAAAACTTGGCCTGAATGATAAACAGCCTTGGCAATGGCAGCACGTGATTACTTGATGATGGGGGAAAACGGTGCAAAATAAGGGTGCCCTCTTTTTAATGCTGAATGCTAGTTAGGTGGTGCAGCTCCACCAGAGGCGCTTTTTTGTTCCATGCTTCCAATGTTTTCTTCCCACATTTTGCACTGCATCATGACACAAGGCTAGCTTTGTTTGACTTTTGATCATACAGCAGGCTTCAGAAAAAGTCTGTTTTTAACAAATTCCCCACGGAGGCATAGGCTATATAGGGTCAGGAATTTCCACTGAGCTCCCAAATTATATTATCCCATGACGTAGTGTAATAAATTGTGTTGTGGTATGTTAAAAATTGTATTCAATACAATGCCTAATACTATCCTACAGGACAGCAGTGCCAATGTCAAATAGTGAATAGCAACGAATAAATTACTGGATGAAACTTGACCTTTATAAAAGATAATATTTTAGAACATCATAATGTCATTAAGTTTTTCTATAATATACTGTATTGAATCCCCATAGCAACACTCAGCTAGCCAACTTGCTTAGTTGCCTGCAAAGAACATTCTTCATGGATTCCTGCCTTTAGTTTGCACAGTGAAATTAGTTGTTATTAGTTGTCATAGTAAGGCCTACAGCACATTAATAAGAATTTGAAGGATTTATGGAAACTGGTCGAGTAGTAGAAAAGGATGGAGATGGCAACAGAGGCCAGGATGTGGTGTTGGGAAGATGGGGTGGGGGGGTTAGTTGAGAGCTCGTGCTGCACTTGGAGTGGAAACTATAATCCCTACCTTGCTCCCTCCCTCCCCTTCTTGACACAGATTATCATGGCAGGCAAAATAACATCTGATTAAGCCAGTCACTCACTGCTGTCTCCATTCATGTGTGTCCACCTTTTGACCGTTTGTGTGAAAACAGCCAATACACTGTAGTGCCAGTGCATTATTAAAATATGGTTTGTTTATCAGTGTGTGTGTGCATGTTTGATATGGCCATGTTGGATAGATCACTAAGAAATCACCCTGTTTTTTTTTGTGTATGTTCTAGTGTGTGCATGTGTGTGTGTGTGTGTGTGTGTATGTGTTGGATTCTGGCTGGTTGTGGAGGCAACAGAGTCAGAGAGCCCAGCACTAATCTCTCTAATCCAGCCTCTTGGAACACAGGAGGAAAATGGGCCATGCCAAACAAGTAGGAAATAAAAACTGTTACACTTAAACACACATACATACACACAAATGCTTTTAATGTTGTTTGATGTTTGACAATCAGTCATCAAATTACCAATGGTCGAGTGATACAGATGTGGGTTGAAAGACTGTTGAGGATCAGGATTTTTTCATTCTAGCACCTTCAGCTGGATGTACAAGCGCTAAATCTGAGATGATGAAATCACTTCAAAGTGTATATCCTGTCCTGAACTCTAAACCCTAGTTGTTACATTTAACATTTTAAAGGTAGTTATTGTTTGCTTTTACATCAATGAAAGTGTACTGCATAGTAAACAGCAGTAGCGATCTTTTTCACATAGTATTTACTCTTTAAAAACATGGCAGTTAAAATATTCTCACCTAAAAAATGTTGGCCTAATCAATAGCTAACAGCTAACACTAAATTGTTACAACAATAGTTACTTGTAATCAATCCATCCAAGATTAAAATTGTATATGAATGCAATCTATATGAATGTAGCTTAATAATTTTTTACAACCGATACTACTATTTTCAGTTGTGGTCAACTACTATCAATGGAGCACAGGTGGAAAGTCATGTAAAACCAAAGTAGACTGCAGCAACTGCAGTTGAGTGCAAAACTGTTTGGTTACTTTGTAGGGAACACTTGCTTGGCTGTAATAGGAGCAATCTAGGAATTTAAGCTTATTCTACTGTTGCACTCACAGTAAGTTGATCTGGATAAGAAGAAGTTGCTTTGCATAGGAGGGTAAGATAAATGCCCGGAATGAAAATGTAAATGTCACTATCTCTGTTAGGTCCTGTGTTTCAACTTAACAACATGAAAATCTCCTCAGTAAAAAGTCCAAGGGGGCAATGTGAGACAAAGTTAACACATACAGAACCAAAAAACCCAGCTCAGATTCTCACTTATTATTCGATCTTAACTTGAGTAAGTCCTTGTATAGATGATGAAAAAACAGGCAAGCATGAAAAGGGGAGCTGCTTCAATGACACCACCAATTGACAGGGAACTCTCGAGTCCAATGAGCTGTCACATATCTCAGTATGGTTTCACATTCACTAGATATATCAACCAATCATGAAATCATCACTAGCCACTGAATTCTCTCCTGAGTTCAATGAGCTGTCACACATCTCAATGCAAATTTGGGATGAATGAAAACAATCAAAAAACCTCCCAGCCAATCAGGAAAGGGGGAGGGGCTTAAATTATATCACCAATCAATACTCACTCCTGACTCCAACAAGCCAAGAAATAAAAACAGATAAAAAGATAAAATTCATATAAAAGAACAAGCAAAAATGTAAAGAATCAAAAAAAGAAATGTAAAGAAAAAAGAATCAAATCAACTAAAATATAAAGATATTTTTACCCCCTTAAAGGAAACACAGAATCAAGCCGCGTTACTTCTTGGTATTGAGTAGTCACTCTCACATTGGTGACACTGTCAACGAGTACACGATTAAGTGTGCCTTACCTCTCCAAAGATAATCACAACTTAAACGACTTTTTGCCGGCCTGGCGACACTGTCAACCAGTATACGATTAAGTGTGCCTTACCTCTTCAAAGATAATCACAACTTAAAAGACCTTTTGTCGGCCTCACCGGACAAAAATATGTATAGCGCTATAACTTTTCGGAGAGTGAACTCCCTCAATTCTTCCTTTCAAAAGGAAATCAATTTAGATGAGATCATGAAGGATTCTTAGAAGGAGCATAGATTCTTTCCGGTGGTCTTACCCCGCCGCATAGGCAGGCCCCACAGCCCTTATAGGACTTGTCAAATGTTCCTTTAGAACAATACACAGATCAGCTAAGCAATTACAATTATAAACTTCAAGCAATCCTTCAATACTCCATATAGGTTTGTGGATCCTGTCAGAGCGGAGAAACTACTCACAAGAGTTCCTCTCAACTCCTGTTGGGATCCTTTTCGTGACGCCAATTAATGAATAATTTTGTACTAAAGACAAGTTCGCCGTCTGTAAACAGTTAAAATGAAGGTTATTTAAAAGCTAAGCTGAAAAGATAAGTTTTTAGTATCACAGAGCCCGCCTCTCTAATATTCTTTGGGAGGGTGTTCCACAGTTTAGGAGCATAGTTAAAAAAGGCTGCATCCTCAATATTCTTTTGAGTGGGGTTTTGTACTTATAACAAACCAGCAGTAGAAGACCTAAGGGCTCTTGATGGAATGTAGAACAGCAGAGATTCTGTAATGTAGGCCGGTCCTAAGCCATTAAGAGCTTTGTATACAAGTAAAAGAACTTTAAAATCAATTCTAAAGGACACTGGGAGCCAGGGCAATGTAGCTAAAACCGGAGTGATATGCTCTCACTTCCTTGTTGTTGTTAAAAGTCTAGCTGCAGAGTTTTGGATAAGCTGAAGCTTCTCAATAGACCTTTTAGGGAGGCCGGTAAAAAGGGTGTTGCAGTAGTCCAGTCTACTTGTAACAAACGCATGAGTTAGCTTTTCAGCATCTTTCTGGGTTAGGAAGGGCTGCACCTTGGCAATATTTCTAAGATGAAAGAATGCTATTCTGGTCACCTTGTTTATATGGGAATCAAAACTTAGATGAGAATCTAAGATAACACCCAGGCTTGTTACTTCTGATTTGATCGAGGGATTCAGGTTCCCAAGTCTAACCCTTGTGGAGAGTTCTTCACTTTTGGCTTTGGGGCCAACCAAAAGTATTTCTGTCTTATCTTCATTCATTTAAGAAATTTGTGTTCATCCAATCATTGATAGCCAATAGACAAGTAGTGAGGGAGCTTAAGGCATTTGCATGATTTGGCTCTACAGAAATGTGTAGTTGTGTATCATCAGCATAGCTATGGAAATTGACATTATGTTCTCTGATAATATCACCTAATGGAAGCATGTATAGTAAGAAAAGCAGGGGACCAAGACAGCTTCCTTGTGCAACACCAGAAGTTAGATCATGTTTCTCTGATACATGATCTCCAAGACAGATGAAAAAATTCCTCCCTGTAATCTAAGTTCTGAACCAGTTTAGGACACATTCAGAGAGAGAGACCAACCCAGTTCTCGAGACGATCTATGAGAATATTGTGGTCAATGGTGTCAAATGCTGCACTCAAGTCCAAAAGGACCAGAACTGAGACCCTGTTGGCATTAGTGCTAAGTCTCAAATCATTGACTATTTTGGTGAGAGCAGTTTCTGTGCCGTGGTTGGTTCTGAAACCTGACTGAAACTCCAGAATGTTGTTTTCATTTAAAAAGTTGTTAATTTGGTTAGAAACCACTTTTTCAAGTACCTTACTTAAAAAAGGAAGGTTTGATATGGGCCTGTAGTTACTTAGGACCCCACAGTCCAAATGTGATTTCTTCAACAGCGGTTTCACAACAGTGGTTTTAAAGGCATCAGGAAAAACCCCTGTCTCAAGTGATGTATTAATGATTTTCAGAGCAGAGTTTGAGACACTATTGAAAACCCTCTTAAAAAATGTAGTGGGGACAGGGTCAAGAGAGCAGGTGGAAGATTTACTCTCTATTACAATCTTATTAAGTTCTGCAACAGAAATACTAGAAAATGCCCTCATAGATGTTTGACTTTTACAAGGTTGGTTATTGAAATTACCAGCACCTGAAGCGATACTAGCCCCGATAGTTGTGATTTTGTTTTTAAAAAAGTTAGCAAATTCCTCACATTTTGCATCAGAGGCTTGGCTTAAAATGTCAGAGACAGGGGCAGGAGCAGTTGGTCAATGGTGGGAAACAGTATTCTAGGATCACTCCCGCTCTCTGTAATGATCTTTGAGAAATGGGCTTTTCTTGCAGCACGTACAGCATTGTTATATGCAGTTAAGTTAAGTTATCAATGAAGTTCAGTCCTTTTAAATTGCAGGTTTTGGACAGCCATGTATTCAATCCAAGTAGCCTGCTAAACTTATTGATTCCTCTGTCAGCTGTTGGTAATGGCCCACTGATAAAGGACTGAATCTCTAGTTTGCCAAGTCTGTTAAAAAGTTCAATGAAGTCCAGCTTTAGCAGTTTCGACTGCTCTCTGCGAATATCATTTGTCCCCACATGTACAATGATTTGATTCATTTCTGGGTGATCAGACAGTACTTGGGGGATTTTTTCACTGATGTCACAGACTATTGTACTTGGAAAACAACATGTTTTGATCATCTTACCGCTTATGTTTCTGATAGCGGCGTCTCCAACAATGAGAATGTTCGGCACAGGCATCTGCTCCACTGGGGGGCCAGGCTTCTTGACCGTCCAAGCCTTTAACTTTAACACTTAATCTGTGCGCACCTTACTCCGTTGCCGTTCTTCCTTGTGCAAATTATCAATAGTGGTCGGCATTTCTGATTCACACAGATTCAATAGTGGTTGAAATCTATTTTCCAGCCATAGTGTCGGGGATGACTGCAGTCTCTTATTTGCAGTCGGAAAAACAGGAAAATATTGCCGAAAAATAGATAAGCAGGCAGGAGCAAAGCAGAGAGCGCCTGTAGTGCTGGAGGGGCGGAAGCAAAGAGCTTTAAGGTACCTTGTTTTGGCTGAATTTGAAGGAAGTCAACTCAGGTTGGACTGAAGGAGACCAGAGTGATGGACTTTCAAACTGGATAGGCCAAATGAGGTGAAGTTTGTGAAATAAGCCTTGAGGGTGTCAGTTATTTTCACTTCTGAAGAAACAAGACACACAGGCTCCCATGTACGCTATTTGAAGCCAAAAGATTTCAACACTCATGGCAACACATCAACATCTACTTGCACAGACCAGCTGGCATAAACATAAATACTTATGGAAGTATGTAAATGAACCAAACATTTCAGTGATTTATAAGCAATAGCCTAAACCTTTAAATGTGCACAGAGGAATTTAAGAGGCACACGATGGAACATTGCAGCCCTAACTGGAAAAGCACCTATGAACAGAGTAGAGAAAGGAAAGAGAGAGAGACAGAGAGAGAGAGAGAGAAAGAGAGAGAGAGAGAAAAGAGTGCAATGACCTTGACAGAAATGAGCAGAGCACAGCATGGGGCAGTTAGCGAGGGCTTTAGACAGTGCAGCTGAGGTGCCTACCAGACGCAAACAGAGACAAAGGGATCCACTAAAACCCAAGTTGCAGCAAGTTGGGTTCCAGCCCCTCACCTCCACACACTTAGGAAACCATAGGGCAAAACAGAGGTGTAGAAGTACACTTCTGACAACATCAGAGCTTTTCCAATCTTGATCAAGGCCGAGGTTGTTGTGTTGATTCTGGACAACACAATAAGATAATAAGTCCCTTTATCAGGCTCTGCCAGTGTTATCAATAAGGGATGAGGAGATATCATGGGCTCCTGATTGAAATGTATGACATGCAGTATCCCTTGAATAAACCTTGTTTGACTAGCCAGGGAAAAAGACAGCACATACAGAATATGCACATGAATGCATATTGGCTTACACCAAGCAGAGCCTCAATCTGGGTACCACAAGGCTTGGTGGTGGCATCTTAACCAAGCAACATCCCTTATACTACAGGTAATACATTTAATTTAGTTTACTTTTTTGTTTGACAGAAATTATACAACAAAGAATTCAAGTTTTCATCTTCATCTCCTTCTAAATTTGACAGTGGACAGGAGGACAAAAAGCCCATGGGGGGCTTCTGCTTGTGAGAGAGTGATTTTGTAGTGCATCTACCAATAAACAGGATCTTTTACAATTATCCCTTGTGCCATTTATGATGAATGCCTATGTTGAAACCTGGCTTGGATGTTAAAGCAAAGGGGGGTTGAGTGACAGCAGGTATGTCATTGGGGTTATGAAATGGCCATCTCCCATCAAAGATGTTTCATTAAATTAGGGCTGTAACAGCTCCAGAGGGCTAAGCAGCATATTCAGGTATCGCAGAACTGCGATCGACACATCTGCTGTTATCGAGATGACCCGTGTAGAACGGGGTGGAGTCTGTCTCGTGCCCACGTGCGGCCCAGAACATGGGCAAGAGGGCAGGCTGGGTAACTGGAGTGGGGCTAATGCGGAGGTGCCGAGTGAACTTCGATGGAAGACAGATGGAAGAGGTAGAGGCACGAGAGAGGGGAACATGAAGGACATAATAACAAAGACCTCACACACACACACACACACACACACACACACACAGCTCCTACTTCCAATATACACTACACTTACACAATACTATCCAAACTACTCCTGAATACAAAATTACCTCCAAAAATATACTGCTTATCCCTACTATTTTTCTGGGTTCTGAGAACTAGTGGGTGTTGTGTGCCAGTTTTTAATGGTGACCTTATCTCCTGCAAGAGCCTTAAAAGATTTAGGATGAGACATACTGTATAATCTGAATGAGGTGGCACAGGTCTGGATTTACCTAGACAGATTACTGGCAAAAGGGAAGCATGCATAGACACATACACTCATATGCATGTGTACACACGCACACAGACCCAGATAAGATCGCACAAATGCAGGCATATAGACACACATGTAGAAACAGTATCACACATACACCAATATCACATATGAAGACACAAACAAATACACACACACACACACACGCACGCACACACACACACACACAACCTCTGCTGACCTGGCACCTGGCACTGGCGTTGTGGAAAAAGGCTGATCTCACCTGTGTGGTGATTGGCAGGGTCATTTTCCAGACTGATCATCTCACATCACATCACACCAGATAAGCCCGCTAACCAAATCCTCATAGGTCACCATACACCTATAAGCCCCCACTAAAAATACCACATGTTGTTGGCTATTCAGGCTACTGAGTGGCTATTAATACACTGCTCTGCTCCACACCATACACAGAGACAAACAGACAAATAAACACAGGGGTCATACAGTGGGGAAACAATTCACAGGCTGCCATCAATGGTTAATAAGGCTGGCATGGGAGTCACCTATGAAACACATTCCAGTTCCAGCAAAGAGTTAAAAGGGCTGTAAATACCTGCACTGACAGAGTGGACAGTGTGACACACCTGACGCAACAATGCGACAGGTGTGTCACACTGTCCACTCTGTCTCTGCCTATCTGTCTCTCTCTGTCTCTGGCCGTCTCTATTTTGCTTATAAACACACCTGAAAACATGGCATGACCCAGTTCTGAGGGACAATGCTGAATATGCAGGACGCAGATGCAAGCAGGTGAAACCTATATGAATCCAAGTAATAGAGAGGAGAACAAGACAAAAGGGGACTAGTTGGAGTACATTTTTCAGTTTATTAAAGGATTCACTTGCTGAAAACATCCTTATCCTCAAGAGCTGAGGTACTGCAGTGGCAGTGCTCAAACGTACATGCGTCCACACACACTAGAGTATCGAGTGTCATCTTGAGTATCATGTCTATATTACATTACTATTTGCATGATAGTATCATAGAAGAACACAATGGAAACAGTCATTAGAACTGGTATGGTTGCCATCTTGCTTCCATCCAGACTTCATCAAATACTAATCAGCAAGTAAATTTCTGATAAAGCTTTATTTTACAGCCCGCTAATTACAGTGTAACTAGTTTGTAATTATGGGGTACTAATATAATAACAATGCTGTAGTTACAGGGTAACAAAACAATACGTCCGGGAATTAAGGGGTAACAATTTTGTAATTTTGAGAGATTTATAATGTAGTTATGGTGTAACTATTTTTGTAATTACTGCATACTTAAAATACATACATAAAATAATTACAGGGTACAGTAACGTAATTAGGGGGGACAAAACAAATGTTATCAATGCTTGTTCCCTGTAGTTATGGAGTAAGTATTTAGACCCTAAATTGTTTTATAAAAGGATTATGAAGGTTTATATTTTACATTTTATATTATAAATATGACATTTGATATTTATATTACATTCAATAAAGCTCTTGTATGTTCAATTAAGTCTGTTACTGTGTGTTGAAGTTCCATATTTCTTGTGTATGCTATATTGTTACAGAAATGTCACCAAACGAAAACCAAGCTGGTCTAGGGTCTCCTCTCTTAATATCGATTATCAGATGCACGTATGTGACTTTCTGTTAAACTGTATTTACTGTGGGGCAACCTTGCACTTACTCTATAATTATAATGAACAAGAGGGGAACAAGCACCGCTTTATTTTACAGCCTGCACACCTGCATACCTTGTAATTACTCCATAACTTATAAATCTCTCATAATTACAAAATTGTTAACCTCAATCTCTCAATGATTTTGAAGTCATCAGTTTGAGTCTCATGGGATAGAGTCTCAACAAGGCGGAGCAGGTTGGATTGAGTCTCAACATGCTGAGCTGGGTGGATGGATGCTCCAGCATTACCTAACACTGTGTCTTCGGTCATGAGAGGAGACTCTTTCTCTGTGGGAGGAAGGTCTCCTTTGTCCATATCCAAGAGAATTTGGATGCTGACGAAGCTGCACTGGCTATTGGTTCCCATATATTGAGGCTCTCAAATCCACAAGCAGGTTTGGAGCCAAAACCAACAGTAGACTGAGGTGAAAGATCATAGTCGAGCTCAGCAGTCACTCCAGAGAAACTAGAGGCTTCAGCATAAACATAATGCTCCTTCTTAAGGACATTTGCAAACATGTAGTTGATGTTTTCATGGCAACTGTCATTAAGGGCATTGAGTTGAGCGACAATTTGCATGGATGCTGAAAGAAATGCAATGGAAACATCTTAATGATCAAATAACCATAAAGCCACCTGATGTAGCTTCATTCAAGGTCAACATGCTTCATCATAGCTTAATCTTATGCCTTTCATCATAGTTTTGTTTCAACAATAAGTCTAACTAAATTTACAATGTAAATCAAACTAAGGAAGAACTGGACACAAATGCAAATCCTTCAGCACAAACAACTAGTTTATCCTGACTGTCTGTCTCGTTTGTCTGTTTAGCAAAATCCTCTGTACTAATTTTTTCCGGTTAGATAATAAAATTATAAATACATGTGGCTTACCAAGATGGAAATCACTCTCCATGTTTTCCTTTCTAAAAAGGAAGATATTGTTGATGTTTCTCCAAATGAATGCAACGTGAGTTTTCTTTCTCAATTTGCAGGTGAACACCGATCAGAGATGAAACTGTGAGTCTGTTTGTCTTCAGGTCAATCACTTCCTTTATGACACTGACATTCTAAATTCTATGAACTCTGCTGCATTCTGTCCTGCTGCATTATGATTCATCAGAGCTCAGGCCCAGTAAACTTTGATGAAAGAGATGTCTCACTTCGTACATGGTTTATAAACTATACAAGATTAAAAAACACATAACTGAATATTTGGAATTTGTATTAAGATACCGTATTTTTTATGTGGAAAACAGTTATTTAATTGCTAATTCCTATTGCACTTTCACTGTTTTAAGCACAAGTTAGCTCACTCTAGTCTTACTACTACCTACTACTATTACTACTATATATTACTATTACCTATTACTACTACCTACTATCATATCAGAGGGGATACTTTAGGAAAATAAAAAGAAAAGTTATTCATCTTCAATTCAGCTTTTCAAGTGTAGAATTTCTTTTTTCCAGAACAACCTGTGCACCCATGTAGTTAATAGAAACATGGGTAACTCTTTACAATGTCCTTTTTCCAGTGCATGAACCTTTAAGCACCGATAACGTTTGTTTAGTCCCCCCTAATTACGTCATTGTACCCTGTAATTATTTTTTTAAGTATGCAGTAATTATGAAAACTAGTGTCTGTTCAAAACATGCCTGTTCGGAACGGCCCGATTGCTTGGCCTCCGGTATTGCTGCTTGCAGCTTTCTCGAGAACCGCTCATCCAAACAACTTCACACTCGACACTGCACATCCTTGGGTCCCCAGCGATACACCTGCCAAGTGTGAAGTAGATCGGACGAACGGTTCTCGAGATATGCGAAGGACACACATACAGACAGAGATTCCTTGCTTTATAGTATGATAGTTACACCATAACTACCTTATAAATCTCTCATAATTACAAAATTGTTACCCCTTAATTCCCGGACTTCTCATTTTGTTACCCTGTAACTATAGCATTATTTTTTATTTTTAATTAGCGGGCTGTAAAATAAAGCATTACCAAATTTCTTTATTTTTTTTCTATTCTTCTTTTCTATCTATTCTTTAGGGTGATACGGTGACAGTACTTTTGATAGATAACTAAAGTAGATTCATACAGGGTAAAATGTTGGTATTATGACAACCTGACCTCCAGAGGAGGGGGCAGACTCTGACCTTGTTGTGTATGTGTGGATGGGGAGGGTGTGTGTTTGTGTACATGTGTGTGTTCTCATCACTTAACAATTCAGTGATGAGAACATAGATACCGAAATCATCCACGTTTCCCTGGTAGATCATTCACTCCCATGCTCCATACTAACACTTAAACATGTTTTATGTTGACTGACTAGCATTATGTTGACTGACTAGCATTATCCAAAGAAAGAAGCCTTTACTTTTTGTAATAATAAAATTGTTAGTGGGATTCATCATTCAGCACACCTGGGTAAGAGCAGATTTGGATGGTTAAGAACGTTTGGTGCATCTGGAGTTGACTTCTCTTATTTTTTCTCTTAACACAGAAAATTAAGAGAAATTATAAGAGAAATTTAAGAGAATGTTGCTGCATGAGGCCCACTCTTTCCTATTTTCAACCCAATGTGAGTATAATGTATTCAAGTGAATTCGACTTGTTTCTATGAAGTAGCACCGTTATGAGCGAAGCTAGGCTACTATATTTCTACCTCTCCCACCATGCTGACGTTCCAAAACAGCCTAATGGACAGAAATCTATTGGTCAATAATTCTGTCCATTTTCCGATCAGTGTGGCCGCAGCTAGTGGAATTCAACACACGTGCACCATGGGCCTGTACAGGATCTGTACTTGTTTCTCTTGAGATAAGTTGCCTACTCAACACAGGGAATGATCTACTGGGGACACATGGATGATTTTGGTGTCTATGCTCTTATCATTCAACAGGTAAATTGAGCAATGGGCCAATGTCCCAAAACCTTGGTGTATTCCTGTAATATGAAGAATGGAGGAGAAGCTGGTCAAGGAAAGGAGAGGTGGGGAGAAGAGTCGGTGACACCGTAGATGAGAAGTCAGATGGGTGGTAGAGTTTGGACAGGCAGAACAGAGACTATGGTGGGTCAGGAGGATGGGATATGGAGATGGAAGAAGACAACAATCTAATTAGAGTGAGTAGCCGAGTAGCCGAGTACGAGGGAGGGAGGAGGGCGGGGTTTGAGCTGTGAGCGCTTAGAGGAAAGGGGGACAGATATAAGCTGTTCTAGAGGACAATGATCTCCTTATGTGGGGATCTTTTGTCAATGACAAGCTATCCTCACATCATTCAGTACATTATTTAGCCTAGCAACTCTGCCAAGAGCGAGTTACGCTCTCCCAAACACCGTCTTTAGGTTCTGGCCAAGGGGATTCTGGAAAGGCCCAGCTTGCATTTAAAAAACATTGGTCATTTGTCACATTAAAAACAATGGTACTGTCAATACTTCTTTTAGGCAATGCTTTCTATCTGTCAAGCCTATGGTAGTGTCCAGGCTGAGTTTGTGGCTGGATGGTGAAACAGTGGATTAAGAGAGTACAAATAGGTAAAGCTCAGTGAAGCTGGACAGGAAATAGGACATCACACACAGAGCAGCATCCTGGATTTTGACACACTTAAACTGTCCACACTTCTCAGAATCATTACACACACACAAACTCAGTCAGCTTCAGTCCACTGACACAATCTGTCCAACACAATCATTGCTTCCTCTGGCAGAGAGCTGAACCTGGGCCCTCACCATGCTGCTGAATGCCTCGAGCATACTGTATAAGTACAGTGCTTTAGTATGAGAATCTCCACTACTTGACAGCAATGTTATTTGTCTTGGGAGGCACAATATATCTAACTCATTGAAGTGTGTCACTAAGCTATAATGTATAAAAATGTTAGAACTTCCTAAAGATTCCTTCAGTGTTTTTGCCCATGTACTTTTTGGTAACACTTTATTTCGATAGTCCAGTGTTGACTCATGTCAACATGTCAGTTGACGTTCAAGATTTGTATTAAACCAACCACTAGTAGACTATAAGGGGCATCTGTGCTAATCAACAGATGTAATCAACTGAGTATCTGTTGACTATTAGTTAAGGAGAAACACATTCCTACATATGGAATTGTTTCATGAGTGCCTTACTGTCCCATAACCCTAACTTAAACCAAGTTTTAGGGCTGGGCGATATGGACCAAAAATCATATCTCGGTATTTTTAGGCTGAATGGCGATACACGATATATATCTCGGTATTTTCTACGAAGTAGGCTAAATGTTCAGTTGTAAGTCAAAGCCACATGTGAGATGTCACAAGCGCTTTCATTAAAACAAGACTGTGATCAAAATAAAATGCAAAGACAGGGTTTCCTTCCCTGTTTTAGAACAGTCTGGTAAGTTCAGAAAATTACATCACGTTATTGTAATGCAGCCTTTAAAACCAGGAAAAGACACTTATGCCATATCACGATATTACAATATCCAAAATCTAAGACGATATCTAGTCTCATATCACGATATCGATATAATATTGATATATCGCCCAGCCCTACCAAGTTTATGTGCCTAAACCCTATACCTTAACCCTTACCCATTTCTTTTATGTGCCTAAACTTGACCAAAGTTGTTGACAGCCTATTGATAATAATCAACTTATAGGTAGCTGATATACAGTTGTGAATTTTATGACAATTTGTTGGGCTACAAAATTATTTTAAAATGAAATTATTGTTTTTCACCCTAAAATCCATTGAGATTCCATTGAGACCTGTTATCAGCTTTTGTTGGCTGAAAAGGCAGAATAACTACAATTCTGAATGGCAAATAATGTTGAATATCTACTGATAGTAGTTGAGAGTCAGCAGTGGACTATCAAAATAAAATGATGACCCTGTTTTTTTGTCACTTCTGGGTTTTTTTGCATCTCAAGTTGCAAACCCAACAAGTGAGGCCTGTACAGTGAAATGCCCTTTAGCCTATATCCCCTTACTTGTTTTGGTTCTGACATTCTACTACATACTACTATACGGCCTGCACTGGACTATTTCCATAGACATTTGGCTATGTTGCTCTGCTGCAGCTGAGGAAGGTCAAAGGTCACCCCCACTCCTCAGTTCACTTTCCAGGAAACCACATAGATGTCGCAGGACAGCGGAGCAGGGTCTTCTCTTCCTTGACATGCTTGGTTACAGTAAACTTCTGACTGACTGCCTCTTAGCTAGACCATGCTCAAAAACAAATTTCTGATTCTGAAGGGGAAAAGAATGATTTATATCAGAAAATTTGGCTGTGCAGCCAGTGAGACATGGAATGCGTGGTCCTTTCCAGGAACAGAGAAAGAAAACAGCAACAGATGTTTCAGGAGTAGAGAATGAGGAAAAAGCCACACAGTAGGGCTGGACGATAAACCGAAAATTCATTGAAACCGACATTCACGTCTTCTTACCGAGGGGATTTTGCTGTACATGAAAATTACGCTGAACAGGCCTACATACCGTTTAGGTATGAGATTGCAATTACAAGACTTGAACCGGGGTTGCCAACTCTCGCATTGTGTGAGACTCACGCTTTCATGTTCCGTCTCACGCTCCCCAAACAAACATCCCCTACATGAGATCAGACTCATGGACCGTAAGGACAGACTGTGGATTGGCTTCTTCTCTCCTGCAGCACTGTGTTGATTTCTGAAAATACAGACTGAGTTCTTCAGACGGTGGTTAGAGGTAAGAACCTGCACCCACAATTAACCTATTACCCGGGATATATGGTAGATATGGTAATATGGAATCATCACTTAATGAAGAGCAAGATGGTGCATTCCTTAATGAGTCAACATGAACCACAATTTGTTATGTATTATTCCAGTGTTTCCTACAGGTTGACAGTTTACTTGTGCCGGTGGTTGTTGAGGATTAATGACTTGTCCTTACCTACAGTGTGAGTGGTGTGTCCAGTGGAATCCAACTGGTGATCAGGGGCAATATGCAATAAAGTCTCTGCACTGCACTCATATTAACTCTCTGAGTGTTGAGCAGTGTTATCATGTATCAAGTTACTGTTTACAAATCCCTTTACTAACACATGCACGTTTGGAGCAAATTGTGGAATTCCAAGTTTCACTTTCGTTTTCACTATGCATTGCCAAATAACAGACATGACATGATGGACAAAAAAGAAAACTGGATCCACATCACTGTAGAATGTGAAAAAGTAAAATACACTGAAGCCTTTTCTGCAGTATTTCTATAACTGGTTCTTTCGGTATAGTACATAGTAAAATAAGAGTTCCCATGCTGTTTTACAAGCAAAAGTAAATTAAGAAAATTATCTGCAGTATACATAATTTATACTATCAACCAAAGATTCAGCAAAGGCTGAATGTTTCTGCTGTTTATTATTAGTAATAAACAACTGAAGGTTCTGAATAAAGTTATATTGATAAAATGCTTATCATGCATGCCTCATTTTCTTGCAAAGCTTCTTAGACTATCCAAATGTAAAAGCATATAATTCCATCGATTTTTGTAAATAATTAATCGCTGTATTTATCATTATCATGACAAATGGGCCCAAATTATCGTGATACGTTTTTTTTTCCATATCGCCCAGCCCTACCACACAGGGCAATGTTTAATTAACACATTGCGCACAGCATTTTGACTAGAAGTATTACTACCACTTCCTCAGTATATGACCTTAGCTTCACAGTAAAAGTTACATAATACTGTTAAGTGAGACTGTATCATGGTAGATACTTGTATTCTTGTCAAACTATCCTTGACCCAGCAAGGCAGAGGTGACTGTGGAGCAGTGGGTAGGTCAAGCCCAGATGTCCATTATGGTCTATCGGTCTTTGGCAGGGACACACACCTTTGTGTTGGGTTACATTCTGCAAGCAATACCCCTCAACATATCAGTATCACTAGCACCATGTCAAGTTCCTTATTCTGCTGTATTGGGGCTGAAGCCTGTGTTCGTCCTGTAGATAGGGCCTTTCACATAGTTGTATGTCAGCAACACTCAACACCCCATCCATGGCTTCATGACCGGCGCTGTGGCAGTAGCATGGGGGCACTTGAAGGCCTGTGAGGACAGACACACCTCAGCAATGGAGATGCAGTAGCCAAGGACAAGCACAAGCCAGGGGTGGATTTGTTTGTGTTTTGAATGTAGCATCATTGACATTTCCATCCAGCAGTCATCAGTTCTCAGGACACCTTTGCAATGGAAATGTTGGCCCAAGTTGCCTCCAGACAAATAGACATGGGTATGGTAGCAGTTCCATCCATTTTGAATACCTTAAGAATACATAAGTAGCACTTGATTTATCTGAAATTAAATTAAATGTCTCCCCCTTTGAAGTTGTTAAAAGTGTCTGGTAAAATATAGCACGCACAACTCTGGCCAATTTCAGATTAAGCCTAGCAGATCAAACAGGGACATGAATAAACAGCATACAAGGGCACAGGGGGCTTTGGCTCAGCCTGACCTCCCTGTAACTAAGATAGGAAACGTCTGTAAGACTGAAAATGGATGAATAGGCCTATATGAAGTTGTGCTTGTGTGAAGGGGAATTGTGGGAATGTCAAGGAGACAATGGTTAAAGCAGGCGCCTCTTTCTTGTCAACTTGACATCATAGGCTCAGACATCTGGTATGTTGTGTGTGTGTGTCTGTGTGTGCATCCCTGAGATTTCCTCACTTCTAAAGTGTGTCAAGTGCGCCCACACCTCCCACACGTGAGGTGACAGGATGGAGGCCTGTGCATACCTCTTAGCTCGTCAACACATCTCTCACACCAAATATAAACACACACACCTCTCTCACCCTAAATATCAGCACTCACACACCTTATCACGTGCTATGAAAAGCCTGGGCACTGACATTAACACAATGACATGCCATTAATGCTGTGAATCTTGAGACCAAAGCTCTTTCCAGACATTCACATTGTTGTGCGTAGCCTAGGTATCCAAATAGAATTTGGATGCAGCTATTTGTTACCCGAAAAGGAGAGCCCATCACACTGGTGACAGCACACATAGTTAACCTATGTGTCTCTCTGTTGATGGCTGTATAAGGATGTAACAGAGCCACACTCATAAGAAAACCCAGGCCCTTCAAAAAAGAAACATGTGAAGGCAAAGGGAAACATTAGAAGAAAACCGGATATGGTAAGATCAGGATGGACTGGTATCAGCAGCGGATTGCATGCTGGGGAATGAGTTGAACCTAATGCTGGACAGACTGAGGGAAATGTGAAGCCATGGCTTGAAAGCTAATATCATCATATTCAAAGAAATGGGATCATTGCAGTGAGAAGAGGAGCAACTGCCTAATCCAAGACACCTAATACTGTAAATCAACTCAGCACACTGAAGTGCACACAGTCTCAATTACCCTGCTGGCTGCTAGCCAGATGAAAATTAAACCTTGGAAAAAGCCCACTCATGCACGTGCAGGCTACAGGAACATAATACGGTAATATAAGTGCTCTTAGTTGCAGCACAGTTACAGCAACTTAACGTTAGAGATTTAATCTTGGTGCAGACCAACATCTAGTACATTCATGTACACAGAGAAACATGGACAGGTATGCACATAAATAGACAAACTCACACATACATAAACTCAAACATGCACAGACGCAAGCAAGTACGCACGCACACACACACACACTTGCACATAGAAACACACCTGGAAGGCAGTTAGTAAGGAGTATATGTAATGAGCTGGAAACACAGCAGCAACCAACATTTGGGGGTTTTTATCTATTGCAACAATTAATTTGGCTGATAAAATAGTGAATGAGCCTGGCCTATACACATTGGCTGGTGCATAAAAAGGCAGTTTCCTTCCCTGCCTATGATATATCTCAACTCCTGTTGTCAAATAATCTGACTGCAAGTGTGTCCAGTAGTGTTTCCCCCAGTCTTGGAAAATTGCAATCGGGCTCATCCATAGCAAATACAGATAAATTTAAACAGAATTATTGCATATATCATCTTATAAGAAACCAAATAAGCCACACTGCTACTGAAACTGGGAAGAGGTCAGGAAGCAAACTCTGGTTCAACCTCTGGAATTACTACCACCCCCTACTGCTACCAAAAATTGGGAGCAAACACAGCTCAATGGCCTTATGGTAGAGGTTGTGTGTGACATTTCAACACATGCCTATAGTAAGAGTGGGTAGTGACTGGTGAGAGGCATAAGGCTCCACTGTAGCGAAGGCGGGAAAATAGTTCTGAGATTTACAGTGAGGTCTCTCTTGAAATGCACAGCATGTGTTTACAGAGAGAGTGGGTAGGGACGTTGGCTGTTGATACAAAGTAGTATGGGCTGTGTGGGCATCGGCGCAGTGTGTTTCTGTGCCACAGACAGCTCTGCACTGCAGTGCAAGTGTGTGCATGTGAGGAAGAGCGCACGTGTCAGGGGATTACAGGAGTACCCATCCCTATCCACAGCCAGACCCTTCAGACAAATCTGCACCCCTCACTGCACTACTGCAGCCGTCACTTCTATCCCTTTGTCAAATGAACATCTAGCCCTCAATCTTCCCCCAAATAGCAGCCATTATCCCCACCATAATAAGCACATCATCCCCTCAAACCATCTGTCTAGCCAGCCATCTGAAATGATGCAGACAACATACGGTCCACTACAAGTGACATTTAAAAGGAAGAAACTTCTTTTCCATGAAAAACATTGGTCTCAAATTCATTATCTTTTCCTATCTGCACCCCAATCCCCACCCACCAAGTCAGCTGCAACAGCTTCCCATTCCCCTCTTCTCACTCTCCAGGTATCAAAACTCGATTCTGTTCCATCTCGATACCCCCTTGAGTCTCGTCCTGCTGTTGGATAGCAAGCGGTGCCGGTAATAGATAAGAAGGGAGGTAGAGAGGGTGCTGAGTCTCCTGGGGTTTGGGGTGATGGGTTTGATGATGGTTTCTGAGTGGGTGCTGATGGAAAAGCTGGGCCCTGCTCCAATGGACTGACGGAAAAACACCTGAGCACACAGAGCACAGAGAGAGAGGGAGAACCATACACAGTGGAAAAGTACTGCAGCCTCGTATATTCAACACTACCGTTAAAGAGTGCATACACACCTGCACGAAGACTGGAGGATAGACCCTAGCCCTAAAATCTAGGGCTCTGGGCCTAACAGACAGTTCAACATGACACAAATGACTGGCAAGATGCTACAGAAAAAGTCATAAATCAAATATGTTTGGTCTCAAAATACCCCAGACAGTACTTACATAAAGCAACAGAGTTGCACGTCATTAGTCATAGGCCTATATGCTGCAGGCAGCCTATGAAAGAGCAGTCTGCTAGCTCAGACTTCAGCTAAAATATGTGCATGCATTTTCACATAGTGCTGGGAAGTGTGGGAGGTCTGATACCGAAATCTGAACGTGACAAGGTGAGAAGTTGGCACTCTTTATTTGGACCTTGCAATCCATAATTCAAACATGTTCTTCTTCTGTTCCTCTCTAGCTCCAGGTCCTCTACAGCTGCCACTGAGAATTTGGTTAATGTAACAGTAAGGGACCAAAACACTGAAAAACATTGATCTGGGCTACCTCTGGACCTCTTATTGGCCCAGATAGATCGGATAATGTTTGCTGTCTATCAAAAATAAAAATAAATACTGAAAATTGTGAGGTATGATGAATGCAGGGAGACAGGAGGCCTGAGGAGCCATAATCCAGAGAATCACCTCTGTCACATCAGCCCATCTATCATGTAACATAGTTGTTACGATCAGCAGGCATGGACATGCTGGCTCAAGTTCTCATAGACATAGATAGGTCACCAAGTTGTAATTTCTAAATCAGACTCAGAGTCTATCCCTCTCATGATGGCCTTGCGAGGCGTTTATGTGAGTCTTTCAACAGGGCATACCAACTTTGTGTCCTTCTCAACACAACTATCTCTGGATAAGCTAGCCTCCTTTCCTATCCAAACTTTTGTCAACAGTACAAATCCCGATTCTGTCACACACATCCTCTGCAATAAACACTGGCTTGGACGCACACACACTGTATGAGCAGGCACACACACATAGACAAACACTCTTGACCATTATTACCCCCCCACAACCATAACTCAATCGAATCCATTTATAATATCCACCTCCCACATTTCCTCCCCTCCTTCCTTCCCTGTCTATCTCTAACCAGAGCCAGGACTGTGTCTAGCTTTTCAGATGGATGCAGCAGGTGGTGTTTCAGTTGCAGCACGCCCATTTCCAACCCACTAGTGAGGATGTCTGCATCTATGGCTATATATAGAATACACTAAATATCTGGGTCTGTCTGGATCCCCCAGTCCAAAACCACAGTTACATAACACTAGCATGACCTGCCATAATAACACCACACTGGAGACAGACAGAGGGATAGATAGGGAGGTAGAGAATGAGCCCATGGTGCGAGAAAGCTAGAGGAGGAGAAGAGGAATGGAAGGATCTAGATCCATAGACGGTGAGAGACAGAAGGGTTAGGGTTAGTGTGGGAAATCCTTACCTACCTGAAGCTGAGACGCACTCTGTCTGGCTCACTTCTTGGCTCAGTGCTTTCCAAGGACCAACCCTGCTAGGCTTTGTCTTCCTGTAAAATGCACAGCAATATATATATATATATATATTTGTATGTATATATATAAACACCCATTCAAAGTTATTACAATGAAAGTGAGAAAGGTGAAATGTATCATCCAGCCTGTGATAAACAGAATGAATAGGTTATTTCAGGGGATGACAAGTTGCTTACATATACTGTTTAGCATAAGGTCAAGGGCTAAACACACACACATGCACACAAAACCAAACCCCAAAAATATAAATTGTTGTTTCCGTGCCACTGATCTCTTCTACTCTGACAGTTTGCTTCTCCGTAAAGGAGTTGCTAAAGTGCATTTCGCCAGAGGCCTGACCCCATGGTGTGCTCTCCACTGCGCTCTCCCTCAACGGCAACTGAGAACTCTCTCTGAAGCCCGATAGGACGGGAACAGTGTGTTCCACAAACACATGCGTGCACACATACATACACACAGAGTCAAACAAGGCAACAACTGTGCACGTGCATGCACACACACACACACACACACACACACACACAGTTCATCTGAGTGCAATGAGGCAGGCTCATTTCATCAAAAAAAGTGATGACTAACTAATCAAATGCGGCGCAATGATAGGAACACTGAGGCGGTAATTCTCTGGGTGCTCATGTCCTGCACGCGATCCCTAGCTGGAGACTCCGGGGGATGAACTAGGTCCTGCCATGACAAAAATGGATAGCGGGCGACTGGGGGGGCAAAGAGACAGGCAGGGCATTGAATGAGTGATCAAGACGGAGAGAGACAGAGAGAGAGACCTAGGAACAGAGAGATGTAAGAAAGAGGGGCTGAAAAGGAGGACTGACAGAGTGAAGGGAGCCAGACGCCAGACAGACAGAGATATGAATCCTAAATAAACTGGCAGTGCCAACAACCGCTTCGACAATCCAGTGAAAGTGAGAACAGAGGTTAAATATAAGCTCAGTAATCCCTCAACAAAAGGGCATTTAATGAGAATCTGGCTGGATGGTAGGATGCTAGCCAGGGAGCGAGATGGTGGGAGGAATGTAGCTGGCATTGGGCCAGGATTGTGCCACAGTTGCCCTTTCCACCCGGCCACTCAGAGCAGGTTGGCTACTCATAGTGTGGAACGGCCTCATGCTCAGTGCCCTCTCAATGACAAATACCAGGCTCTCCCTCTCTTTCCAACTGCTTTCCCTGGCATAGACTTAGCAATCTGCCACTCTGCTGAACTTTACAGAACCATGCTTCTCCTTTGAAACTGGGCTAACAGCTGCTAGGCAGAAAAATTATGGCAGTGAGGTCTTAAGATTAGCAGTGGCATCGTCACACTTTCCATGACCGAGAGTTGGTGATTGACTGCAGTCGAAGCCATGAAGGTGAATGATGGCCCTGACTCTCTAACTGTTGGATCGGGGTAAACACATGAATTATTCAGAAAGGTCAAAGAAGCGCTGCTGGCACTAGGCCTAAACCTTACTTTGATGGGGGCCCAAATGAAGCCAGTTGCCAGCATGGTGTTAGTTTCCCTACACAACAGAACCCTGATACGGTTTCTTTCTCCCTTCTTCTTGTCCATATCCAGTGTCGTCTGTCTATATCCCCCTATGTTTTGATCTCAGAGCGAAGCCCTTCTATACTGGCACTAATGTATGAATCAAGTTGTTATATCAAATTCAAACAACCACCTCCATTAATAAAGAGACAGGGAGAGGCTCTGGGGGATTCCTCTCCCAAGTTTGTCCACCTCTGTGTTACTCTATGACCCCCATCATCAAATAATATGTCCGTCACTGAGCCAATGTTTATTGGACAAAGTTATATAAAGCTCATCTCAGGGTGAGTTCATATGGCTGCCTGTGGGCCAAGTCTTTTTAAGGGTGTGTGACCATGTCTCTGTGACGGCTTAAGGTGAATAGACCTAGCCTATATGTTGGAGCACTGAGCAGTGCCATAAAAGGAAAAACCCACTGATATATATATATATATATATATATACATATATACATACACATACATACTGTATATATTGTATGTGGGTCCATCTTGTTCAAACCGCCCTGGGTGGTTTCCCAGCTCGATAAAGCCTCTAAATCCCAGTTAGTTGTGCCAGCATAAATGGGCAGTGTGTGTGTATGTAATCAGAGCTCTCAGATCAGAGGTTCGTGAGATTAACAGGGGGTGACTGACTCACCATGGGAAGCTGCATGCCGAGGCTGAAGAGTGAGGGGAAACTGAATGTGAAGAGGCACCACATAGACAAAGAGTGCTGCGATGCCTCTGACGTTACGTGAGAGTGGCGCTGTCAACAACAAATACATTTTTTTTTTGTTCTGTCTCACGAAATGAGGGGACAAAAACAACATTCTTACTGAGCAGTGAGCACCCAGATACCACCAGATCCACAATCACAGATGCAAACAAACAACATGCTCATCTCCAATATGAAAAACACCAGATCACATAAATTAAGGTGTGTGCTTTGTTAGGCAAGACTAAATTACTCTTGCTCCCGTGCCCATAAAATACAATAATAAAATACAAGCCAATATTTATTTTGCCAAAGAAGTAGGTTAGATTGGGTGTGTGCTTCGTTAATTCGACTTTCAAAGAAGGGAGACCTTATGAACCTACAGCTGATTAACCTTGGAGGCAATGGAGCCCAACTCATTAGAAACTCTCACTAAGGACAATTCTGGCTTCTTTACTGCTTACGTAGCATACTTTACTATATTTAACCCTTTTCCTTTAGGGGAGTGCAACAGTTTCTCTTGGTGCATCCCCCAGCATGACCTGCCACCGCCCATCTATGAATGATGGACAAGTTGTCAGCAACTACGCTTTCTCTCCCAGTCAACTCAAATTTGTTCTGGAAAGTCCTCAGGGAGTTTGTAGCTCCTGGAGGGGAGGACAGGGGAAGGCCAGGGGGTCAGGGGGAGATCCCATCCAGGCCTTATGCCCCAGGGAAGCAGCCACAGCAGGTTGGTTATTAAGTAACTCTGTAGTAAGCATTCCCTAGTGTTGCCAGCTCAGTGTAACCCCCTATTTGGTGATGATGCTGGTTTCAGAAAGGCATTTCACAGAACCTTGCCACACAGCTGTCATTCAGGAAGACATGGGCGAGGTCGAGGCATGCATATAAGAAAATCTGGAATACAATTTATGCAGCATAATCCAAGTTTTGAAGCCAAACTATTGCACTGTGGAAGTCCAATATTTATCACATTATCTCCTATATTTTCTTCACTGACAATGTGACAACATCTGTCTTGTTCTAGGACGCACCAACAGTCACCCTACAGATGCAAGCAGTCTTCCACCAAATTCTACCTAAATTCAATTTACATATTATGTAATGAGCATGACATCATCAGTGGAAACATGATTTCAGTGCTGTGTAGTAGTAAAGTATTTGTGTGTGTGTGTGTATGTGTACATGTGTTAGGGAGGATGTGCTACAGGAAATGTGAAGTGTCTGTGGTACTGTTTTTTACGGTCTATGGGTACCACCATTCATCTGCAGCAGGAGGACATGTCATCATCAAACCAATCGGCTGGCCTCAGTTTCCACTGACACTGAATACCATCACAGCATGGAGTGGGAAAACCTAACATACCTTGTGTTATGTAAGGACTGGAGAAGAGCATTATCTATTAGGAGTATATCCCTTTCCTATATCTGAGGTTTCTAACTGAACTCATGTGAAAAAGAGCATGCTCGCTTGTTGGGGCATGTTTCAGTTAAGACTGCAGCATAACAAATCACCTTTGGAAAAAAATTGGGCTATCAAGTAGCATGTGGTATACCATCTTGAGCCCGCCTGGGGGATAAACATGCACACAGCAATAGCTGATAAGCTGAAACAAGCCTGGTACGAGAAAACATGAGCTACTGGCAGAATACAAGTCGCCAAACTTGGTGCTGGGTATTAAAAAACAGGTTAATAATGCAATAAATACCAGACAGCTGGTAAGTCGGGTCATGACAACTCCGGGTTATACATTATAGATGCTGGGACTGTAGAAGGTTAGACAAGCTAAGCAATGCTGAAACAGGTAACCAGTCCTTAGGCTACATGACACTACTTACAGAGAAATATAGTCTGTCCTATTCCATACATGGAAGCATGAAGGAATGGTAGGATCTACATTGCTAAAGACTTTGGACTAAGGTTACAACAGTCTCTCTCTCTCTCTCTCTCTCTCACACACACACACACACACACACACACACACAATCTCTCTGTCTCTCTCTCACACACACACACACACACAATCTCTCTCTCTCTCTCTGTCTCTCTCTCACACACACACACACACACACACACACACTCTCTCTCTCTCTATTCCTTTAGCAGCTTTAGTGGCCTTAAATACTTCAGTATCTGTTGCCAAAGCAAAACAGTGATAATCAACAGAAGTAGCAATAATAACAATAAACATAATAACAATAACAATAGAAAATTGCAATTATTATCTCTATCTCTCTCTCGCCTGTGTGACCCTCTCTGACACACTGTATAGGCTACAAGGTATGCAATAAAATGCACTTATCATTAATGTTAACATGAATTTACTGAATTCACGTTAAACGCCACAAAGCAACATTAGCTAAAATCATCTGCAGCTAACATTAGCAGGCTAGCTCGGTTAGATAAATTGAATGAGTAACAGGTTCGTCCGTTTGTTTAGCTAAGGAGCTAACGTAGCCAAGCTGCCTAGTTTCTTGTCACAAGCTTGGAACTAACAGCACAATTTAGTTTGTAAACTCTGTTACAAAAACTACGGAAATTAAATCGATATTACCTCTTCCCGTTTATTATCCTATCCCGTTTATGCAGCCAAGTGTGTATTTCCGCTCTTGGCAGATTGGCCACAACTCCGGAAGTAGCTATTGTGTTGCCATAGCACTAGAACCTCCTTGCTATGAAGGCATACATTTAAAAATCATTTAACCAATTAGGATTATCACAGCTTTGGCAAATAAACACTAATCCTGATTTACACTATGCAAAATAGTGGATTGAGTTGATAACAATGGAGAGATAATTCACAGAAGAAAATGAAAAATGAGAGGTCTCTAGGCCATCCATGTTGTTACATCTACGATCAGAGATATATATAAATATATATATACATATATATATATATATATATATATATATATATATATATATAAGAAGCAGAGTTACATAACAGACCATGAACTGTGTCATTAGAGAGACAAGTAGGCAGAGACACTCAGTCAGGCCATTACTTTTTGCATTTTGTGTGCATGAATGTATTGTGTGTGTGTGAGAGTGAAAGAGAAAAAGAGAGAGAGAGGGGGAGAGAGAGAGAGAGAGATGGGAGGGTATCTGTGTCTGTGAAAGTGTACCCTTTCTTTGGCCCAACTCTATGGTTATTACTTGTCATCTCAGTTTCTGTCATAGACTTATTGCTCAGCTGCTGTTTTAAATTTGCTCATTTGTTAGGCCTGTGACAGCAGACGGGAAAAGCATGCAGCAGCATGGAGCAAGGTATGGATGTAAGGTAAGGATGCACAACTCATGTAAGAAAACACACATACGCATGCTCACACACACACTGACTCAGATGCACATAGACACACTAGAGAAGCAGAAGAGAGCAGGTATGTTCAACTCGTTGCAAAATACAACCTCTGACTCATGTTGACGTGGTGCATTAGGTAACTACCATAACCCCAGTTGTTAAGGTAGGTGACCTCTCCGAGCTGAGGGAATGACCTGTAGATACCAGATGTAATGCATATGATGGGTGTGAGCTTTCAGCCATGTGGGGCTCCGTACAGAGAGAGCACACAGACTGGACAGACACACCTGGTAATGTCATTCTCCAGTGGATGATGTCAGTGATCTGGGTTTAGTACACTGCACATACCCTCTGTGTGGCACTGACCTGTCTGTGATACAAACAGATCAGCTTTGGCAGAGGAGTCCAGGATGGAAACTGAGACTGGAGGAAGAGAATACTAAATCTTGAAGACAGCTGGATACTTTATCTAAGTGAGACCCTTTGAGGGAAATTTAAGAGCAGGGAGCACAGTGAGCCCAGAATGACAAAAACATATTGTTTTGGCCTTATCTTGCTCACATTTGTTTATTACTTGCAGATGAGTAAAATATATATATTTTTTACATTTTTAATTTTTAAATTTTTGAAGTGGACACATTTTCTGCAATGTACAGCACATTCGGACCATCTGATAAAAATGTACCTTATTTTCTTATTATTATTACACAAGCACTTGGAGTTCAGTCATCACTCAGCCTACATTGTTCAGTGAACAGTACAAAAGAGCAACAATTCACTGATTACAAACATTTCTCAATTGCAGCTTTGATTTCATGACGTAGATCAGCGCCCAGGCATTTGCAAAGGTCAGTGCAGTGCAGTGGAAGAACAACACCAATCTGGACGACATCTACATAGATTACACGCAGAACAAGCCTCCCACTGTCCTTGGAGCTTGTTCTAGGCACAGTGAGTGGGTTCGTTACTTTCTACTCAGTCAGTCTGAGAAGACAATACGCCCCCTTTGTAACAAAGGACAAGAGAGGTCATACTCTGTCCCCTTACATGACAACCTTCCCTTGTCACATTTAGTGTGAGCGTGTGTGTGTCTGTGTGTGTGTGTATGGGGGGGTTATGTCACAACAGCTCCACAAAACTCTCTGAGAAAAATGAAGTCATACTTTTATTCCGAAGGGCAACTCATTCCAGTATAAGCTGTATACACATCTTTGAGTTACGCAACAGCCATTGAGCATCAGTTGTTGTGTTTGTTAGAATGATAGAAAATTGAAAAAAGTATGGTTTTATAAGTGTTGGACCAGACTCACGTGCATCTTGCGTGAGACTTGTAGCCTATTTCCCTTTTGACGACATGCCAAAATGTGTATAGCGCAGGTGGATGGCATCGTGCCATACCAGATGGTTTGCAGAGCTGATTCAGGGCCACAAATGATAAAGGCATGTAAAACAGTGCTGAGCCTGATGCAAAGAAGTTGATCAGTTGGCTTAGAAGCCGAAAAAATAATAGCATAACATAAAGTATAAAGCATATTTGTGGAAGTTGGTTCTGTGAGTGTGGTAGAAATGTGGGAGAAACTAACTGTGTTGAAACACTTCACACAACTCATGAATGTCTTAGTGAGGATTCAGGTACATGACCAGTATTAAGATATCTAGTGTCATGGCTCGATATTAGGCTATAACTCACAAAAACAATGCTTACTCCATATGGCCAGGAGGATGAAACCCTATCACCACAGAGCTAAATCGACCATCATCCTATCGGTTGTTGGGGTTGTTTATTTTAACTGAATTGTGTCCCCATTCTCCTCGCTTGTGTTTTATGACTACTCAGCTCAAATTAAACATTCCCAGTGTTGAAGAACAGGACAGTGACAGAAAGGGGGAGAAAGTTTGCTGTGCAGAAGTCACTGCTGTTCTAGTTATGCAAGCCTTCAAGCCATGCCAGATTCACTGGAATGTCTGTGGGAGCTGCTTGGAAGTGGAACAGGACTGAATAGAGTTTTGATTAATTAGGGCAAAAACATCCTCCCCCTGTGTCCGTCCGGCTGTCTGGACTGGAATCCACCTGCGGGTTTCATTCAGCTACCAAAATGAATTAGTTCAGGGCTTGACAGGCATCTTCAGGCATTTTCTGAGGCTCTCCGGGAGCAGCAGGAACAAAGCCACCTGGAAACCAAGCTACAGCACTGGAAACACACAGCCATCCAAGGAAAACAGAGAGAGAGAGAGAGAGAGAGAGAGAGAGAGAGAGAGAGAGAGAGAGAGAGAGAGAGAGAGAGAGAGAGAGATCTTGCATAACCCACAGCACAGGATGTTACACAGCAACAAATTACATAGCAACAAATGTGAAAGCAGAACTTCAATTATAGAAAAATGAGCATGCAATTAGTCTGTAATCTATGCCGACTAATGTATTTTAAACAATCAGAGGTGAAGAGAAGTAAAGAGGAGATGCACATTTTTCATTATTACTAAGCCATTATTAAAAATTGTCTGCCTACTGTTGAAACACCCAGTATACTCCAAATGCAATAGACAAGTTACAGGAACAAGGTGAACTAGCAGCAATGTGGCAGCCAACAACAATTTAGCCGTTTATTTAGAAGGAAAACAAGTTACACTAGACAAGCCTAGTTTAGCCACACCCGAATGCAGCATTTGACCCATGGCTTTCTGTCCAAAAATGGTACTGGACCGTCTTATCATGTAGGTTCCAGAAGATACATCCTCCCTATTCAGTCAGGGAGTCAGGGACAGATGTAGGACAACATTTCCAGGCTCTTGGGCAACTGTGCCCTAAAACAGCTGCTGTGGCACAAAATGTGGCAAGAAAAATGGGTTGCTCTGA
This sequence comes from Centroberyx affinis, assembly GCF_046629955.1. Taxonomy (NCBI): domain Eukaryota; kingdom Metazoa; phylum Chordata; class Actinopteri; order Beryciformes; family Berycidae; genus Centroberyx; species Centroberyx affinis. Next base: position 74,424 of record NW_027281198.1, on the reverse strand, counting down.
ATTTACACATAGTAGACTCAATGCAATCCATTCCATGTTCCATGCCACAATTCATGCAACACCGCCTGTTTTCGGGCACAAGGCCCCAGAGCCTGAAATGGTGCCCCTGTGATGAACTTTGTAGCAGTGCACAAAAGATTCCTCTCACATGGGCCTACATCCTCAGAAAATTGCACAGCACATATGGCTGATTTTTTATCAATTTTTGAAGTTTTAATCTTTGGATGGTTGCTATAGCGTCACCATCAGGAAGATTGGCTTCATATTACAGTACGTACAGTTTTGTGCATTTTCATTCATGGGAAGGCAGTTTTACACAGAAGAAAGAAAGATATAAAGAGCATGTACAAACACAATAACTATGGTTCATTTTGCAGGAAGCTCTACTTCCAGGCTTCTAGTATGCCTAAATTGTGTAGCCAAATTAGCCCCATTGATAATCCTCATTTCCCTCTCTATGTCTTTGTTATTTGTCTTCACCATTATAGCCTTTTGTGTGTGTCTATGGACCTTGTGTTCTCTCTCTCACACACACACTTTACCACCACAGTGCCTTCGGAACCCAGCAGCACACCAGAACATTTTGCACCTCCTCTAAACCCTCCTGTCAATCTCCCGCCTCACTAGCTCGCTGAACCACTTTCTGTGTGTTCATTGTCAATGCACTGCTGATTAGCACATCACCACAGAGCCGCTTGGCCATTCACTCAGGTTTCAATGGAGATGACGTAAATCCCTGACCCGCTGGGTGCCCCGTGGCCCGGACCTGCTCTCTTGGACCTGCGGCTCTCTCGCCACTGCACGCCTTGGCTGGCTCTTAGACTGGCTGACCAGCTCAGAAAACCTCCAAATGTACTGGAGTAGGTCCAGTGGTCCTGTCACAGCCCTGCTGAGCCTGATGCTGAAACAGTCAAGGCCTAGGTTTCTGTGTGGGCAACAACAACAACAACAACAACAACAACAACAACAACAACAACAACAACAACAACAAGGCTATCCTGGCATGACCTGATAGCTGTGATCCAAATATGAAGGACAAACAGCATTTGTTACATAATTAGTTATTTTGCCCTTAAGTGTTTTAACCAGACTTATCTTGACAGAAGCCTAACCAACCAAATTCTAACCATGTTCTTTATACCTCCTTTATAAACCCACAATGACATATAAATGATATATGTCAATTTATTGTGGCAAAATTTCTGTTTCCCAATTGAAACCAATGAATGAATTATCGACTCACTGTAAAATCACTTTAGAAGACATGCTTAAAAGAGGTTGAAAAAGTGAAAAGTCACTAATATTCTTAGTCTTATACTCATTAGACTATAGTGAATGCTTGGTGTTTTTAGACTGTATATTAGCCTATTTTTTCTCTGGGTTCAATTGCTCTGTATAGCCTAGGTTGATGTCTGTTTTGTCAGTTCTGTGCCTATAAATGAATATATAGAGTAACTTTTTATCGTGCCAGGAGTTCAGTTTCCTGATTGAAGCCAGAGACTACAGTATGGAAGCGACGAGGAAACCTCCCCTGATTAGATCCGAGTTTCATATGTCTATGGATTAGATGAATACAGATGCAGTGGTGCCAAACCTCAAAAGACCACCTGGCTGCCTGCCGAAACCCGGGATCGAACCAGGGACCTTTAGATCTTCAGTCTAACGCTCTCCCAACTGAGCTATTTCGGCTTGTGTATATACACCTTGATTAAGGTCCGAATTCAGGCTGCAACATCTACCAGTGTGTTTCCAATCAGAACAGTCAGTGACTTAAATTCAAAAGCGGTAATATAATAATGTTAACACTGGTAAAGGCGACCGGGAAACTGCTTACAAACCAAAGCAGGCTTCATAGGCGACATTGTAGCACAATCTGCTCGAATATTGAGCGAGTTCAGGGAACAGCTGATTGATATGATAGTTGTCTGGAAGTTTGTATCCATTTAGATGATCAGACAACGTGACACTGTGGACACTGACTAATACACACTAGCCTCGGGCCTGCAGTCTCCGTCTGAACCGGTGTGTGTGTGTGTTTGCATTATAAAACCATGTCATAGTGTTCTTACATTTGCTGTTCAAAACACCACCTAGTTGCCTGCAAAAACCCGGGATCGAACCAGGGACCTTTAGATCTCCAGTCTAACGCTCTCCCAACTTCGGCTTCCTTCACATGCAAATTTGTGCTTGTGTGGGTGTGCGTGCTTCCAAATGAGATTGAAATATGTACGCATTGTCCCATCTACTGGCTCAAATGTGTCACTGCACCCACTGGTTTCACACCAAACCCCACCAACCACCAAGCGGCCATTAGTGGGCCGCTGCTTCTTATATAAAATCAGCATTTTGCAAAGGTTCTGCATCTTAGAGATAGAACTTTTCGGTGTAAGTCCTGCTAATGAAGCTGATAGTGCTATTCAGCACCAAAAGTGGTCTGACTCACTATGAGCCTCTCGCAAACAGGTCTATGTGAGGCGTGGATGGTCTAGTTCTAACCATTTAAGATTGTCTCCCTTCCTGTTTATGTGTCTTCATCGACTTCTCTTGTGTGTCGCGGCCAAATGGTTGCAAGAAAATTCTGTCATATAAAATATGCTGTGTGGAAAATTTGGTGGCGATCAAGGCAACTTTTTTTTTTAAGAGTTGCAGTTATAAGGTTGGCGTGGTGGTGGCGCTATGTAGTCTGTAACAGAACGTGACATTGTGGACACACTGACGCCTGCAGTCCTATTTGAGCCAGAGTGTGGGCGTGTGTATGTCTGCATTAGAACTCTGTTTCGTAGTGTTATTTGGTATGTAATCAAAAAACCACATGGTTGCCTGCCGAAACCCGGGATCGAACCAGGGACCTTTAGATCTTCAGTCTAACGCTCTCCCAACTGAGCTATTTCGGCTTGCACAAGGTACTATTGTGTGCGTGCGGTCATATTGGTGTGTGCGTGTCTGTGTGTGTTGTGTGTGTAATGAGGTTGGCATATGGAAGTATTACGCTATCTATACATACAGCCTATCCTATTCACGGTCCCTTTGTAAAATCAATCCAAAGCATTGTTGCGTGAATACATTCTGTATCAACATGCTGTACAGTGTAGTTTCCATTATAACAGGTCTACAGAAGGCCATACAGTAGCTACAGAATTTATGATGTGAATACGAGCATGTTTTCGCACATCTGGGGTACTTTACTATTTCACATATTGTTTTCCCTCATGTTTTCTTCTGCTTCTTTCGCTCATTGTTATATAATGTATTTTTCAGTTATTTCATACTCTAGCAGCAGCAGTAGCCCAATAGCTACCTACGCAGACAAAAAAGCTATAAGGCTATATGTACTTTGCTACATTGTAATCCATATTTTCATCATACTTTCACAAAAAGGGTACCTGTTGAAACCGCTTATTCGGCACGTTCACCCCATTTCGTCTGCTCTTCTACTACTAGCCTACTTTCTCAACTACTATTTGCCGCTGACTGGTTATGTTTCCCCATGGATATCCATCACCTTTGACTTAGTCTTACATGTGACAGATGTATATGTTTAATGATAGTTTCAAAAGTCCTCACGGTCGTCTGCCGAAAGCCGGGATCGAACCAGGGACCTTTAGATCTTCAGTCTAACGTTCTCCCAACTGAGCTATTTCGGCTTCGTAAATAATAATCCCATAGGCCAAAATGTCCTGTGTAGTATTACAGTGTGCCACCAGAGGTCACCCTTGCAGCTTTAAACCACAAAACATTGTCACTGGACTTGATAAGATATACACATTTTGGTTAATTTCATATATTGTTGAAACCAGGTAAATATTCTAAGTAGAGTTGAACTTTAAGCAGTAGCGTGCAACACTGGAGATAATTTCACTGGTCTCTAAAACACTGATGAACAGCACCATCGTTTCCTGAAGGAGAGGGAGGGAGCAGAACTTAATAAAGGCCAGTCTACTATGCCGATATGGTATGTGTTTCTTTTCTATTTTCTGTTTTCTATGTATGTGATGTTCATGTGTGGGTATCCAGCTAAACACACACACACACACACATTGATATCACAGGAGGCAACAGGCAGTCTCTGAACAACATAGACCCAAAGAGCATAACCCTGTAGTGGTTGAAGACAGACAGATGTTGAACTCTTATTATCGTTCCAACAATGTGTGGTTGTTTTCAAACCAGCCTGGATGTTCTTCAACTCTGCAGTAGGAGCCACTCTGTGTCCCTTCAGGTAGTGCATCATCATGTGAGCTATAATGTACAGTACTCCAGATTATGTTCATGCTGTTTTCCCTCTCAGCGGGTCTCCCCTTCATGGGAGAAAATACCATCATGAAAGCTACCTCTGACTTTCCCAGGCTTTACCCAAGCATGTACTCTGCATCTTGTAATCTTCTGCATCTTTGCACAGGGATATACTCACAAGAGAACGACACTGTGAAGGGAAATTATAGAAAGCTTGCCCATAGGTTTGGGTTTGTTGTACTTATATTTATTTCCCCATGGGCATGTACACTCAGGAACACATTAAATCTGTGCGTGAGAAATCACATCTGCTCCAGTTTTCTCAAAAATTCAAGAAATTACAAAATGTTTTGCAACATTTTTTGCAAAATAGCAAAGCTCCGTCTCCTCTCTGGTTGCAGCTGGTTGGGCTGAGCAAGTGTGTGACTGTATACTTTCATTTGTAGCGTTCACTACAGACCTGTGGTAATGATAAAAACAAGTACCACCACCTGCCGAAAACATTTGACAACGTATAGAAAATATAGCCTGCGTAGTTTTCATTTGTAAGCTTGTGTTTAGGATTCGAGTTTATTCGATTTTAACTGACATAATATTATAATAACATTATTATAATGTTACAAAAAATCAAACGGAGGCAGTGGCCTGACTGCGCTGGTCAGGTTGAAGTGCTGCTGCATTACTTCGCCCTGTAGGCTTCATCCCACATAGATGACTTCTCTTCATCCTATACTGCAGAGGTCTGCAGCGCCTCCCTCCCACTCAACACAAAGCCCACACAAAGTTTTCAAACAGCATTCTGGCAGAAGTTAAGCAAGCCTGTGCTGTATAGCTCACTGGGATTAACACTGTCAGGGTCACAAGCTCAGTTCCCACTGAGGGCATCCGCGCTAAACATGGATGCACTCGTGGTGTTATAAAGTGTTCACATAATGTATGTTCTGTGATTAGTGGTGTGAAGTACACATGCAAGACTTCACAGCTCTCCATATACTATCAATAATGGCAAAACAATGCCAAAATGCTATTTGAGATGTATATCACTATATAGGCCAGTTTATGATTGTAATAAGTGAGGTGCACTCACATTGATATCACAGGAGGCCACAGGCGGTCTCTGAACAACATAGACCCAAGAGCATTGCACTCACTGCAGTGGTTAAAGACAGACAGATGTTGAACTCTTATTTAACAGTATCGTTCCAACAATGTGTGGTTGTTTTCAAACCAGCCTGGATGTTCTTCAACTCTGCAGTAGGAGCCACTCTGTGTTCCTTCAGGTAGTGCATCATCATGTGAGCTATAATGTACAGTACTCCAGATTATGTTCATGCTGTTTCCCTCACAGCGGGTCTCCCCTTCATGGATGAAAATACCATCATGAAAGCTACCTCTGACTTTCCCAGGCTTTATCCCAGTGGCATTTTGCAAGCATGTACATGCATCTTGTTAGCGCTACATGTTCCTCTTTGCCAAGCAACAAAATCAGCATACCAGAATCCCAGAGACGTGTAAGCAGAGCAAAGACAGCACACCCAGACCTCAATATAATCATATTTATTGATATAATCTTTTATCCTTTCATGGTAATACATTCACATGAGAACAACACCATGGAGGGGAATTCTACAAAGATTGCACATGTTTGTTCTTCTATATATTTTCCAGTGTATACATTCAGGAACACATTAAATCAGTGCATGGTAATTCACATGGCCTCTGAAATGAGCTCGAGTGTGAGTACAGCATTAGAGCAGTGAATATACGAACAGGTAGAACAAAGTCAACAGGAAACACTAGGCCTACTCTACCAATCTGTCAGTGTTTGGTGATGGCGATGATCGTTCTCTTGTGTTTGTTGGACACTAAGGTTGAGCTGACCCATGGGACTGTGAGCAGATGTCCAGGTGCTGACACAGTGACGAGCCGGACACAACTGAAACACTCTCTCTAATCTAGCAACGTCACTCTATGATCAATAGAACCACATACAGACCAAGTGACAGTGTACTGCAGATTTCACATTTGATAAATTTATATCTGGTCAGTATATACAGCATGTACATGAATATCGGTTTCAAAAGGACATCACATGCTTTTAGCACTGCCAAAACCCCAAATCAAACTAGAGTGTATACTGCCATCCCAACTCAGCTATTTCAGTTACAGTGAGACCATATGTCTTTCATAACATACATGTCTTACCATTAGGACAATGTGCTAACCACCTCCTTGCACTATGTACAAAATATAAATAAACATGATCATATTACACCATTTAATACAAATTAAGGACCAAAAGTGGTGCATTTACATGAAGGAGCTTTGCAAGGTTTGGAAATAAATACTGTAACATTTGACCATATGATAACTATTTACACAAAGCAAAACTGCATTTCATATTTTACACTAGCCTGCAATTGCCCTCTGACTTGTTCCTCACCTCTCTCTTCTCTCTCTTTGCCCATTTACAGCTCAGTACACGCTCATCATTTACATGTTGTACTCTTTGTGTCCTGCTGTAATATGCAATACATACTCCCATTTTGTTCAGAAAACACAACATAGCACCTAACCAATTATTCAGAGCAGAATTAAGGCAGAGATGATATTAAATACATCCAGAAGAGTCTGTATTTGTGTGTTTGAAGTGTGTCAACATTTTAGTGTTTCTCTTGAAAGCTGCCTTGGAGCATTTGAGTGGGTGGCAGATCAGATCATCTGCTGGCTAAACACATTCTTTGGAGCAGTTATGTAAGCACCACTATGAGAGTGCTCGATCATAGACTTTGCACACAACTCCATATGTAAACAGAGTTCAGTATTATTATACACTTGTGCATTTACTGACTGATTTTCTTGCTGTAAAATGGAATGTATCAGCTTTAGCGGCTGCGCTGCGCTGCGCACACACACACACACACACAGTGACAACCGCATCCTGCTTTCACTGCTGCCTGAGGTGTAAGTTGACTGTATTTAGCATGGGCTTGCTGGTGGTTACATGAAAGCATTTCCCAGAGGTGGAAATCTGTTTTCCACATTTCTTCTGCAGGCTTCACGCACTGGTGAGTTTCATAATGGGACACACCTGTGACTCTTTTCTGGTTATTAATTATGGTAACCCACAAGTCTGCGTTCGTCTCACAGGGCCTCTGCCAGGCAGCGGTCGGTGGCGTCACTGGCTTCCAGGCGCACCTGCCGTCCGGTCTTCCTGTTTTCCACCCAGGAGTTGTGTATGACGGTGCCCCCTGGTGAAGGGTCCACTTGGAGCAGGGACACCACCCTCTTCTTAACCTTGGCGCGGAGGGCGCGGCGCAGCTTCTGACGGGTGAAGGCATAGAGCAGGGGGTGGGAGACGGTGGTGCCGTAGGCCAGGGCCAGGAACCAGAGGCGCAGGCTGACCAGGGTGTCGCTGGGACCTACCCCCAGGATCAGCACATTGGTCACGGATAGAGGAGCCCAGCAGCCCAGGAAGGTGGAGATGATGATGAGGGACATCCTGAACACCCGACGCTGGCGCTCACGCCGATCCCGGTGTCGCCGCACTGCCCGCCGCAGGGCAATGATGGCCGACACGGAGGCCTGGACACCCATGCTGGCTGGCATGGCGGTGGCAGCGCCCATGTCGGAGGTGACCAGGGGGGCGGAGGACAGGGCCGGGGGAGAGGTAGCTGTGGGGGTGGGAGAGGGGGAGGGGATGAGTGGAGGGTGGCTGAGCTGCTTGGAGCCATCTGTGGTACACTGCTCCCCTCCTACCTCCCCACCCTCTTTCATCCCAAGCCCGGCCTTCCTCTTCTTCTGTCTCTTATGGCGCCCTCTGCAGGAGGGGCCCCTGAAGCGCTGGCTCTTCTTAATGTGGGAGCCAATGCGGATGTTTAAAGCCCTCAATATTCTGGAGTAGGTGAACAGCATGACTGCCACTGTGGTGAAGAAGATGGGTACCTGCAGAAGGAGATGGTAGTACATACCCAGGCCTGTGTGATAGCCCTGCCCGCCGACACACAGCAGAGTCCGGTTACGCCAGCTTGGCACCACTGTGGCACTGATGCCAGGGGAGGAGGAAGATGAGGGTGTCACCAGCCCACTCTCCGCTCCCCCTCCTCCGCTGAACATCCCCACCTCCAAAAATGGGATAAAAAACACAGCTACAGAGGTAACCCAAACCGCAGCCAAGAGCAGCGCTGCTCTGCGTGTTGTCAGCAGCCTGTTGGCCGGCCGTACTGAAATGTCGTAGCGGTCCAAGCTGATAACCAGGACGTTGATGGCGGTGGCAATGCTGGCGAAGGTTACACAGGCCTCGTGGAAGCAGCAGAGCAGGGCCAGGTTGGATCCCGGGGGCAGCAGCACTACCACTAGAGTGAGGGGCAGACACAGCACACACACCGCCACATCCAGCACATGCAGGTTGACAGTCACCATGTTGCTGACCGAGTCCACCAAATTGGATTGGGAGCAGTAGAGCACCAGCACTGTCAGGTTGCTGCTGAAACCTAGCACCAGCTCCAGCATGAGGAAGGCGGTCAGGGACACCTGGAAGCCCAGTGGGTATGGCATGTACCAGGTGGCCGGGCTGCTGGACGAGCCCCCTCCTCCCTGCTCCTCCACGAGTCCCATTCCCCCCTGGCTGGCCACCGTCCCAGCCCAGTCAGTGGTAGCTGGGCTTGAGGTGTAGCTGTCAGTCTCCATGGCAACCTCTCAGTCCTCATATATTGTAGCTGTCACACCGTTTATGAGCTCCCATGATGCACCAGGCTGAGCCTCCATGATGCAGGGATGAATAACAGCTTGGTGGCAGTCCTGGGGAGAGGAGAAGACAAGGCAGACAGATGAGAAATGAACTGCGGAGAAGAGAATCAAAACATATTATTCTCTCTCAGGAACTGTCAGACATCTTGAAAGCTTCCAACTTTCGATAGGAAAGTCATAACAAACAGATTATTGCTCACGTTTGCAAAAAGAAGAAATACCTTTACGTACATACGTATACTCTATCTATCTATCTATCTATCTATCTATCTATCTATCTATCTATCCATCGTTAGGAAATACATTTGCATATATCCAACCCCAGTACCTGCAGATTGAACAGGTGCTGCATTATGCATCAATCCAGCCTCCAATCTGTCCACTATCAGTATCTCTGATTACCATCTTGGCTCGGCTAGTGCTTGGGACCTGCACACAAGCTGTCAGAACCAGAGGCCGGCACAATAGACTATCAACCAATGTGCTCTGGAGCTCAGGGGAATGGGCAAATTGAATGAAGCTAAGTAATCAGACCTGCAGGCAATCAACTGGCCTCTCAATGGAACAGTAAAAAATAACCCATTCAGCAACTTACACAAAATTGGTTATGGTATCTGGAGTGCAAGCTGTAGCAGACCACATGGTTTATTTAAAAATGATTTTACTGCCAGAGGAACAAAGACTTTATTAAGAGTTGCAAGATTTTGCCCAAACTGATTACTACTTAAGTTATTAGCCGGCTTCACCATCAATGTCACATATAAAGAATCCATTCACTAAAAGTACAGAGGGAACTCAAGGAGCAGCTGTAGAGAAACCCAGAGGCAGAGCTCAGTTCTCTGACAGATACTGCCTCCACGACGACATTAAGATGCTTTATGGAAAGCCAAATGTAAGCATCAATCATAATGCAACTTTCAAGGGGCTGTGCTGAGTAGCAAAAAAGGTTATTGTGAAATGTCATGACCACAGATGAAAATGTCCAACACAAATAACGCTAGAGATGTTTAACTTCAGTAGTGCCCTACCAAAACAACTTCTTTAGGTTTCACAGAGGCACATTTCAGACATTCAGTAAATATGCACTGATTAGACTCTTGTGAGAAGATCACGGTGTATGAAGCTATTGCGTTGCTTGGGAATAGTTGGTAACATTATGTCAGTCATTATGCTTGGAGATTTGGACCTTGGTAGGGAAAATTAATTTATATTGTTAACTGTCATTTCATTCATGTCATATTAAAAATGATATCACATGCACAAATCCACAATCTAAAATACTCTAATCCAAAAATGCGGATTACAGTGAGGAGCAAATTTACACGGTCAGTCATGACTCAGTCATGAAAATGCATCAAGCCAGTCCCGGGCTACTGGTATTAGTATCCCACTGTTATATTGACAACAGCAGGATTAAAAGCAATGTGTAGAACACAGTTGCTAGTCATTGATTAGAGGGTAGCTCCTGATTGTGCCTGTGGGAAATCAGTTGAATAATTAAAATCATTATTTTTTTTACCCCTATATCTTTCAAGAGGTGGAAATCTCAGCATTAATTATTAAAAATATCTGGCCAGGATAACAAACCTACCAGCTGAGAACATATGAGCAACAAACCAACTCTCAACCTCTGCACAACTCCACTCTGGAAACAAGACGTTGAGTTGAGTGATGGACTCCATTTTCTCTGCTGTTGCCATAGCAACCATGCTACGAAGGTCTAGATTAATGAGGGCACAGATGCTGTGGTATTGAAGTGTGTGACACCAAGCTCTTTGGTGACACCATGCTAGTGACAATCAAAGTGTAAACCAAAGGGCCCACTATGAGAAAACAGTGTAGTAGCGATAAACCGTCTCTTCGTAACAGAGAGACATGAAGTTGCTCCCAGCTTGTCTAACCTACTGAGCTCACAGTGGTGACGCAAAGTGGTGGGAAGAGATAGATTTGCCATTCAGCTTAAAATTGTAAGAACAGTGATTTCTCTTGGGATGTAAGGAGAAAGGTGAGGAGGGACATTGGCGGAAGTAAAGAGAAGAATAGGGGGTCAGCGAATAGAGTGAGTGAAAAATTGATGGTATATGTGCACAGACCTGCAGCCACTTTGCTTGACTCATGTTGGAGATTTCCAGCTGGTACGGATCGTGCGCAGACTGTCTGATTGCCACCACAGGCTCGGATTGGGAGAGAGTGAAGATGAAGCGGGATGGGGGGTGGGGGTGGTTGGGTGCGCTGGATAGAAATGGAAATGGGGCTTTTTGGTGAAGAAGTTGATTCTTGCAAAAAGCGGCTTGCATCACCTGAGATGCCTGGTGGATGTGAACGGAGAGCTCAGACAGATTTAATTCACAAGGAAGGTAGAAGCAAGCCAGGAGCATTGGTAAACAAGATGTCCCAGGGAGCAGAGGTGGCAGCATTTTTTCCACTCCAGTGTCTTACATCAGCCTCCCCTAACCCCTGCTACATGGTTTCCTCCAGTCCCCAACACAACGCTTCAGTCCCAAATGGCTCCCTGATGGTTGTGTGAGTGAAAAGCTGCACGATACCTTCACTAGGTAATCGCTCAACACTGCAAAGGTGGAGACATAATGCCAAACCTAAAATTGGAGAAACGAAGCTGTCTGTTGACCAAAATGGGCATATGATGGAGCTCTATATGAATCCTATTTTCTACCCTAATGAAAAAACACTAAAATATTCCTGTAATATTTCCATAGCAACTGACTGTCTGTGGTACTCAATAGTGAGTCTATATTCGTGATCTCATCATTACTTTTTGGTGCTTTTTCTTATCCCCTATAGTATCATTATAACATTCCTATTATCTATGGAGACTTACAGTTTTGCTGTATCCTTCTAAAATGCATTATTCCCAAGGGTAAGCTTGTTATCTGAAATGATCCACAGTAACCCTGGTTCTCCATATGCAAGTGCCACTGTTTTATTTCTTTGTAAATTCAAGGTTGAGAAGCAAAAAGCACTCATGTGAAGCAGAAGTGTGAAGAATCAATCCAATATGACCCTGATTTGACCCAGGGTGCAGGGTCATGAGGGCCTTGTCCGTCTGGCCCAGGAGAGCAATACACTGCTTCACATCCTTGCTTTAAGCTGGATTGCTTTAGAGTCTATGAAGCATTTTCCCCTCTTCTGAAAGCCCAAGTGTCTGAGTGAGCCCCGAAGAGTTAGTGAGCAGCTCAAGGTTGGCTCAGGATCTCAACAGATGAAAGCACTCACTGCAGAAGCAAAATCAGGGAAACGGCTCATTTTTAACTTCCGATAAAACGTTAGCAACGACCAGCCAAACCATTCCTGATAACTTGTCTGTGAGCCAGGCAGGCCCCGCTTTCTCAACGATGGGCTCCGGCGAGTGTGAAACCCAGGTGCACTGCTTTTCACGATGACCAACTAATTAAGTCCCCTGCAAGTGGAAGAGGCTCACCGGGGAACGCTGGCGCGCCAGGCGACCGTCTGTGACCATTTTGTAGCATCGCAGGAAGCAGTGATGTCACTCAGCAGAAACTTTTTCAGCAATCTAACTCGCCATTTTGCACCGAAGTTCAAGAATCATACAAGGAGAAATCCATCGTAGAAAAGGCAGAGAGACCAATTTATCCACTGACAGTAGCCTCAATAGACCAGAATGCAATGCAGCTGCAAGACATGTTGCATTTTTAGTAAGGTGGGTGGCCAACTGGAAAACTCTTGCTCTCTTGCTCTTACTGTGCCATCATTATCTCTCTCTCCACCTACACATGAAACCCACAGCTGAATGCAACAAGTTCACATCTGTTCCCTGTGGGTTGTCCAAAGTCATTCTGGGAAATGTAGGAAATCACAGGAAATAAGTTAGACTTGAATATCAGAGGTTGATGATACAACAGTGAGAGAGTGTCTAAGGATGGATCTTTACTGTAAGAGTGCAGTAAGGCCTCAGTAAAGGATGAAAAAGATGGGATTCACAAAGTGGCGCCCCACATCCAGAGCCACTGCTTTCCATACAGTCATAAGTGGAGCTCTCTCACCTTTTCCCCTTCAGTGTAGGAAGCCAGGGAGTGTGTGACAGAGACTATATAGCATCTATAATTGAACAGCTATAGTCACACCGATATTTCCCCGCAGCAGTACAGAGGAGGTTAGACGTGTAAAAGATGAATGGCAGTGGAGCATAATCTTGTTATTCCACTGAGACGGCCTGATGTAACACGTTGTCAAAATGATATATAGTGAGAAGACAAGAATGGAGAAGGAAAGAAAATGAAGGGAAATGGGGAATACCTTATGGCATTAAATTTTTATCCACCGTACTATAAAAGACTATGGTTAAAAAAAGACTTTTTGGCATTATCTTATGCTTGTGACACTCCTTCGCTCTTAGTAACAACCTAAGTAGTTAGATAATACACAGAAGAGAAAAATTAATAATACTGTAAACAATGTTGAGAACATTGCTTTCAAACTGTAGTCTGAAGTCTATTAGAGATAAATGATTAACAATTACAACTTGTAATGTAATCCACCATGATATGAAAATTCACCAATGTAACTGATTACTTACTTTTGGTTTGTTTTGTTTACTTTGCAAAATCCATAGGATGTGAAGTTAAAAAAAACTTTTATTCCCGTTTTCCAGACTATTATCTAAATCTAGTATTTATCATGACTTCAGGATGTTAACAAGAGGTGCTTGAGCTGCCTAATGTCCTGCCATAAAGTTATATCACCATAAAATATTAAACATACCCAGTTATGCTAATGAGGTGATTAATTAAGCGAATTAATGCATTCATTACCAAACATTTCTAGGTCAATATAGCACATGGACGGTATCAATATGGATTTAAGTTGTAGTTGTATCAACAAAATCAGTTATCCCTCATTAATATGCAAATTTATGCAGCAAGGTGCTCCAAAATAGGGGGAATCTGTGGTATGTAGTATGAAGTATGAAGTTTCTATCATGGATTGTTCTTGAGTTATTGTGTTCACAAAATTATGTCTACAGACAGACAGACGTCACCATGACGACATAATGTCCTGCACACCATGTACCATAGTGCAGGGACATAAAAAGTATATTAGTGTCCACACTCTCAATGCCTTTTTCCCCTCAAACGCACTTTTGAGAGATCCAGCAAGTAATCACTGAGTAATAATATTTTTGCCTGTAATGTGATTACTTTGGTCCATATAAACAGATGCTGCTGCATCACACTCCTGCCTACTGCCACAGTGCTTTAACTCCCTCCACCTCCCCAGCCTCCTCCTGCTTTAGCACTCAGGAATTCATACTATGTTGGCTTAGTATGTCTGTTATATTGTCATCACATTTAAATGATGTGAATCTCTCAGGCTCTGTCCCGTAGGGAGCAAATCTGTGTCTTGCTTGCCTATATTTGTTCTTTGAGCATGCCCCACTGCTAAATCCAACTGTATTGCCATTTGTTGCTATAAATGGTTTATCCCATGAGTGTCCATGAATAAATATTGTCTAGTGAGACATAATAACTAGAAAGCAAAATTTTTTTTAAATGTCTGGCCTCCGACAGTCTGATCATTCTCCCCACTTGCCAAATATCACAGCTTCAGTCACTTGTCATGGCAACTCCACCACAAAGCACAGCGCAGTTCTTGTCCTAACAATGCATTACTTACGACAAAGCAGCGCACGAGAATAGTTTCCACCATGAAAAGCAATGACAGCTTTCAAACCTGGAAGTCTGCAGTGTGAGGGGGCGAATAATGACAAAACAGAATAGTCCTAGCGAACATGAGGAGACAGAACATGTAGTCTCCCTCCATACAATAAACACACACCAGTGAGTGTGTGTGTGTGCGCGCGTGTGTAAATAGACTCCCTATTGAGACATCAAGCCACTATTTGCGCCATCTCACCACGGCATGATGGAGACAAAATGTCATGTGAAGGCAAAACACAGGCCTCCGCTCATCCTCAGCACACTTGCTTGGGAAAGCGAGACACACACACACACACACACACACACACACACACACACACACACACACACACACACACACACACACACACACACACACACACAGCGAGGCTCAAACAGAAACACACACTATATACTATGCACTCGTGCACACACACAGCGCGCAGTTTGTTGTACAACAGGACGCCTGCTGAGACTAAGTGGTCTTGCAGGTGAACATAGAGAGGAGAGCTACACTGCACCACACTGGGGCGTATTATGGGATTATTTTCCCTGCCAATACATGGACTTTAAATGTAAAACAAGCATGAGACCTATAGAGAATTTTCTACTGAATCTGGATTCCAGCTGTATGCCTGTGACTTGGAGCTTTACATTTGACTTCACTGACTTTATTTTCACTGCCACACATCAAATATTACCAGAAGCTTGATTTGCTAACATTATCCAACTTTTTTTTTTTTTAAATTTCACATTTTTGTCTCCTTATCCTGTTTCACCACACATATATACAATATATAATGTAATACACAACAACAATGGCTCACTCCTATAAGTCCAACAGAATTATGTGAGTTGTATATAAGGCTGCATGTTATGGCTGAATTGATAATCATGATAATTTTGTGAGATATTGTGATCATGATTAATTACCATTACACATTCATATTCTATACTGAACAAAAATATAAAGGCAACACTTTTGTTTTTGCTCCCATTTTTCATGAGTTGAAATAAAAGATCTAAGACTTTTTCTATGCACACAAAAGGCTTATTTCTCTCAATTTTTGTTCACAAAATTGTTTAAATCCGTGTTAGTGAGCACTTCTACTTTGCCAAGATAATCCATCCACCTGACAGGTGTGGCATATCAAGATGCTCACAACACAAATCACACAACACAAAGCCACAGATGTCGCAAGTTTTTACTGCAGGAATGTCCACCATGTTGCAAGGATCTGTACATGATTCCTGGAAGCTTAAAACATCCCAGTTCTTGCATGGCCTCATACTCACCAGACATGTCACACATTGAGCATGTTTGGGATGCTCTGGGTCGGCGTGTACGACAGCATGTTCCAATTCCTGCCAATATCCAGCAACTTGGCAAAGCCATTGACGAGGAGTGGACCAACATTCCACAGGCCACAATCAACCTGATCAACTCTATGTGAAGGAGATGTGTCGCACTGCATGAGGCAAATGGTGGTCACACCAGATCCTGACTGGTTTTCAAAAAATGCATATCTGTAGCCCTAGTCATGTGAGATCCATAGTTCAGTGCCTAATAAATGTCTTTTTTCAAAATAAAACTGCACATTTTAGAGTGGCCCAAGGCACACCTGTGCAATAATCATGCTGTTTAATCAGCATCTTGATATGCCACACCTGTCAGGTGGATGGATTATCTTGGCAAAGGAGAAGTGCTCACTAACACGGATTTAAACAAATTTGTGAACAAAATTTGAGAGAAATAAGCCTTTTGTGTGCATAGAAAAAGTCTTAGATCTTTTATTTCTACTCATAAAAAATGGGAGCAACACCAAAAGTGTTGCCTTTATATTTTTGTTCAGTATAAATGAAAATAAATGCTTCAATATTGCCAAGGACCCCCTTGATGATTCATCTCAAGGGGTTTATCCTTCAATAAAGTTCAATATGCCAATATTCTATAATTATTGATTGTGGAAATTTAAATCATGGAACACAAATGGACATGATTGATTGTGCAGCCCTAGAGGTATGCTGTATATATGAGATTTAAGTTTATGTGAGAGATACAATGTGACACAGCAACTATTGTGAAACTATCTGATCTCAGGAATTTTTGGTGGCAAATTTCAGCAGATCCTTCATTGGTGGATACCATCCTGTTTATTAGAGGCTTATTACACCGTGATCTGTGGGGCATTTTTAATCAAATCAATTAAATAACCTTGTTGAAAGCTCTAATTTACAGTCCGTGGCTAATAGCTTCAATTAGTGATCATTTAATTATTCAGTTATTGAATGGATTCTTCTTATGGTAGGCCTATAATATGTCTTTACCCACTCTCTAACACAGAGACTGCTGTTAATAGACACACAGACGTAAAACTGTTGAGGTTATTTTGGCCTGTCAGATGTAAATACAGTGTCTATCGCACCTCATTCACAGTTATTTTTTTCATTTATTATCATACTGAACATTAGCCTACTGTCATTATACAAATGTCTAACCATTAATTTCCAACCTTAATGTCATGCCCTTTGCCTGGACTTAATAGTTCAGATGTTTTTAACTATTGTGATAGCACATAGTTATCATCCAGGATATGGAAAACATTGTGATATGACATGTAGATCATATTACAACAAGGTTGCTATTCCTGGCCAGGGTGACAAACTGATGTTTCTCAGTGCACATTGTGATATGACATGTAGATCATATTACAACAAGGTTGCTATTCCTGGCCAGGGTGACAAACTGATGTTTCTCAGTGCAACGGGTACATTTTGTCAAGGGACAACATAAGTGCACAAACAAGAGAGAGAGAGAGAGAGAGAGAGAGAGAGAGAGAGAGAGAGAGAGAGAGAGAGAGAGAGAGAGAGAGAGAGAGAGAGAGAGAGAGAGAGAGAGAGAGAGAGAGAGAGAGAGAGAGAGAGAGAGAGAGAGAGAGAGAGAGAGAGAGCGAGAGAGAGAGAGGAGAGCGCTTATATTGAAAACGATCAAGCCATCCAGCTGCCTTAACTCTCACCAGTGTGTTAACAGTAGGGGCAAGTGGAGGGCCGGGGGTCTGTGCCCTTAATTGCGAGTGTTAAAACTGCATCCTTGCTTTTCCTGCAGGAATCCAATAATCATTTCTGTCCAGGTCATAAATATTTTGCCTCATTTCATAATGGAGCTGAGGAAACGACGAGCGGCGTGTGAGAGGGCAGGAAGGCGTGAAATATGAAGAGTGCTCTAAGAGAGAATATGGGATGAAAGACGAGGGAGGGTAAAGCCAAGCGAACATTATGCTTTTCTGAGAACTTCTTGAAAAGTTTCATTATGCAGGTCCACGCTCATTCATCTTTCATGTTGTATATAGCTTAAACCTGAGCTGTTATGACAGGGTTTCTGAAAAATAACTTATTATAAATAGCGCACATATTGCCATTTAACTCAGGCTTGAATGCGCATCAGTTGGTATTGGGAAACTGATCTATTATTCAGGCAAACTCCCCAAACATTAGATGTACTATTCGACCTTGAGCGATGCACCCAGGCGCTCACTGAGGGCCTTTGTGTTGTCCTGTTAGTTGAATTATTTATCGCTGAGCTGAAATATGGACTTGAAATAGCCAGCCACTGAAAACCTTAGCCAGGGGGGGAAAAAGAGAGGAAAAGAGAAGAGGGAGAAAGGAAGAGAGAGAAAGGAAGAGAGAGGCGGTAGAAAAGGTGAATCTGTTCCTGTGTACACGGGCGTGTTGAGCACATATGCAGGAGCTCCTGTCACACACAGATGAAGGATGAAGGATGTCGGACAGAAAGCCACTTGGGGCGAAAAAAAACGATGAGGTTACTTCACCGCAGGAGGAGGCAATTAGAAGACAATTAATCCAATTGTTGAGCTGGCTGTAGCAAGACAGAGAGGGGATGATGTCGTCTTCTCTCTCACACACACACACACACACACACACACACACGTAATGAATCTGTCTTCATGTGTCCATCAGGATTCAGTGCGTTGCCCCCATGCTCACAATCAAAGCCCTTCACAGCAGCAAAAAGGCAGTGCAGCTAAGAAGCAGCTCCAACCCAAATGCTTTCATCAAGACTTTTGCTCTTTCCTCCACCTCCACATATCCATCCCCCCCCCCTTTCCTCTCTATTAGGCTTCATCTGTCAATTGTTACTTTCCCAGTTTCACATCCTCTTCAGTCCCCATACTACATCCATGTTTTTGCTTTTATTTCTTCTTCTAATTTAGTCCAACTCAGGAGAATGTGGCTGTTATGTGTGCCGCGAACAGCTGACAGAAACTGCATGTGACAGAATAAACATGGATTGTATGAAAGAATAAATCTGTTTGACTCTAAATCGTGAGCCTAAGGTTATACAGTGTATCTGGGTGGAGTGCAATTCCGAGATACTGAGCATCAAAGATTTGACATAACAGCTGTAACAATTGTGTACTTTCTGTCTTTTTAAATATTTAAATCCAAAACACCACACAAGCAAGTAACATTCAAAGATCATGAATATGTTGACTCAACACTCAACAAAATATTGATTAAAATAAAAAATCAGATAGAACTTTCGAATTCCAAGCTCATGAAATGTCTTGCTTTTTGACATGAAGACACACACAAACACAAATATGCATTGCACACCTGCATACATACCCCCCCCCCCCATCCCCCCCCCCTCCCCCTCCCCCTCCCCTCCCCTCCCACACGCACACACACTTACTTTGATGTACAATATGCATGTTGAGATGTTTCCATATAGTCAAAGCCGAGAGGGCTGCAGTCAGTGTTCCCATAGGAGCGTGGGAGAAATACACAGCCTCAAAGCCCGTAACTGTGTCAAGCACATACTCCCACATACAGCCTGAGGTTTCTAATAAACCCATATTCCTGAGGTAAATCAATATTTTGCTGAGCTTGTTTCAACCTGGAGAAGAGTTGTCGGTTTTGTCATACAGAGTTGTTACCTTGTGCGCAATTATTGCAAGGAAGCGGTGCCCAGTAGTAATCTTGGATAAAATAAACCCCGTAAAGTTAGAATAAGTTT
Organism: Centroberyx affinis; assembly: GCF_046629955.1. Classification (NCBI taxonomy): domain Eukaryota; kingdom Metazoa; phylum Chordata; class Actinopteri; order Beryciformes; family Berycidae; genus Centroberyx; species Centroberyx affinis. Next base: position 54,729 of record NW_027281198.1, on the reverse strand, counting down.
GCAATCCATAAAAACACCGATTGTGTTCAAGATGTCCAAATAGCTTAATCAGAGCATTTAAAACTACGGCTGCGTAAAAGTTTACATGTTAATTATGACATTTTCAAAAGTTAAACGTGCAATATTAATGTGTGAAATGTTACTACACGTTCTCGCCCTAGTGAAATGAGTAAAGGCACCTTTTAGTTGGCATTTGAAGTTATATAGCCTACATATAGGCTACATATAGCCTAGGTTGAATTTGTGTAGCCTACCTGCACGTCAACTGCTTGCCAAGCGGCTGCGCTTTTTTGCATTAAATTGTCCGTATTTACAGGCAATTTGATGCATTGATAACTGAGATATTGTTTTAAAAAAAAACACAAAGAGATTCTGTGGAAAATCTGCGCTCTTACCTCTGTGTCGGAGCCAAGTGTTTACAGATCCATCTCACCAACATGTGTGCGGAGAGGACGTGTCCCTCCTCTGCTCTGGACCAGGAGACCACATGCTCAGCAGCAGCTCCGCTAGGGGCCACTGAGGAGACTCAGCAGGCAGCAGGCAGGCAGGTAGGGGTCTCATGTCGGGTAAACAGAGGTATCCTCCTGCCGGGAGAACTGTAAGTGACTCAGGGAGGGAGGTGCCACATTTTACTATGAAGGTCATTTAGATAACGCCAGAATTAATGCACCAAACATCCGTTTTTTTATGTTCTTTGTTTGTCTTTGACATAATACAGGGGCCATCAGTCTACACAAAAGGCCTTTAAATGAACACAGCATATGAACCTAATTTTAACCTAATTATAAACCATAGCAGACACATAACAGCCCTCAAACTTCAAGGTCAACCAAGAGGACACAAGTGCATGGTTTAATGTTTTTACTAGTTGGGACATCTGCACACTGACTGTGATGGGGGAAAAAAACAATCAAACCACTCCAACCAACCACCCAATTCTGTTTAGCAGTCTGGCTATATAGTCTGGCAGAGCTGACATACAAAGCCCCCCAAGACAATTGTATGGTTTGAATTCAGCACACTTGAAAAGTCCCATTAGGAAATGAATAGCAGACTGAGTCACATCAAATGTAGATTAAGGCATGGGAGAGCGTCTGTATGCAACATGTCATTTACTGTGACAATCTCATCTCAGAGCAATGCAAACACATAAATGGGACATGAGGAGAATGCTGATATTTGTGTGCGCACAGTGGGGGTGCAGATGATGGAGTTTATGCATGCAAGAGGGGTGATGTAGCTTAATTGATGCAATGCAAATAGAAAACAATGAGAAAAGTGTTCCCTTGATAATGTGTAGCAGATCATAATCAGCTCATGAGTTCATTACCTCATTCCATTAAAATAACATCCATATCCCTCAATGAATTATAAAACAATAAATTGGGTGATTGGGTGCATATTCCATAAAAATGTGGATTGAATCTGAAATTTCTGGCAGTGTTTTTTTCTGCTCCTAATATTGTAGACAGAAAAACAAAACCAGAGACTGAACAGTAGACTGGAGGAACTGGACTACAGTCACTTTCTGATCCTCGACCTCCTGAATCTACACCCCCGCCCTCCCCTCAAAAAGAAAATCTCAAGAGACACTTATCTTCTTCTCTCTCTATATATACATAGGACATAACAGCCAATTTGGCTAAAATCTAGCATAACACCTTTTTTGCTGCCACTTTCCTAGACAAGATGGCCAAAGTGGAACTAGTGTCGCCAGCCGAAGCCATCAGCGCCTCTCTTCTCTCGGTGTAATGGCTTGCTTCCGTCCCCGTCACTTCACCCCCTCCAGCTGTTGGCCCTTCCCTGTTCCCTCATTTTCCCTCTCTGGTCTTCTGAGGCAGAGGCAGGCTGCAGCTGACAGGACAGCGCAGGCCAGGGGACAATTAGGGAAGCGTGGGAGAGACAGCTGGACCTGGTGCCAATTACCCTGACCAGGAACCACACACACACACACATACACACACACACACACACACACACAGAAGCCACCCTAATGGGCTCAAACTGTACAGCCATTCCCTTGGATGCTCTTGTGTGCTTATATGGTCAACTAAAAAGACTTACTGGACTTTCAGAGAAGGGAAAATGAAAGGTGCTAATTCCATTTATTTATTCATCTCTATGAAAAAAAGCTAAGTGCATTACATAACATCACAACAACAGCGGCTACAGCGAAAGTGCATTCTGAGGAAAAACTTCTGTGGTGCTGGCTTCTACACATAGGAGGGTGGGGGGTGGGGGTGTAACAGAGCAAGCATGTGACCACGAGAAGAGATCGTTACAGTGTCTCTCATGTCTCCGAACTAAACAGGAAGGGGTGACATGAACAGGTATGAATCACCTGTTCCAGTAACTGTGTGACATCAGCCTTGTGTCAGTTGGCTGGTTCTGTCCCTACAACCCGACTACCACCTTTATCTCAGAGCGGACAGCGTGTCGGAGTGTTTTTTCGTGTTCGCTCCAGTCCGGCGTCACTGGGAGGCCTTGCCCAGCAGAATGCTCTGCAGCTGCCTGATCCTGCTCTCCTGAGGCAGCGCCAGGCTCTTCTCCGCTCGCTCCTCCTCCTCGTCCAGCAGCTGCTCGATGTAGCAGGAGGAGCCCAGGAGGATGTGGCCCGTGGCCTGCATGGAGAAGATGGTCCACCGCAGAGCCTCCCTGGAAACACACGACAGAGAGAGAGTGAGAGATGGGTCACAGCAGATTCCTGTCTGTGGAGATGTGACTGGAGACGGCAGGATAAAGAGACACACAGCATACATACTGTATGAGTAAGACACACATTACACATCATTTTGTGAGTAACTGTGAAAACAAAATAGACAAGCATGAAAGATCAACAAAATAATGACTGATGGGAAATATTCACAACTTCAGTTGGTCATTTCTCATATCAACAGCATCTCATAAAACTGTTAAAATACGCCCCCATGAATCTCTTGCTCACGAGCTTCTACAGTGCAATGTGAGCAAAAACTGGAGCACGGGAACCGCACATTTGACGAGTCTGCAAAATGTAATCCTCTCTGACACACAAGCTCCGTGGTCAAGCTGAAAACCAGCATATCTCAGCAGCAATGACATAACTCCTCTCAAAGTTTATGAGTAAATTCAACCTTTTGTTCTTCCATGGTCTGACCATTTTACCTCTGCCCACACAGACAGAAATAAGTATACACAGTAAAACTTTAGTTTATACATTGTGTGCAAACAAAATGCTGCATTAGGGGTTGCACACTGGATAATTGGCATCTGTACATTATAAAGGCGGTTTGCATAGGCAACATGAACCGTCTCACAATCAACACAGAGACATTAATGGTTGCTGGGTGGTTGCCTTGCAAACGGAGATCTAATTGGTCATTTACGGGTAGCAACCTCAACTAAAGTCACTGTCGTCATATATAGAGATGCTTTGACATGGAGGAAAACAATAGATACATCAGCCTGTACGGCTCAACACAAGGGCAGAAAAGCACTGCAGGTTCTCACGTGCCATCCACTATGCTAAAATGTGGATTACACAGAGTTTAAATTTAGCTTTGCATCTATACATATACATACACACACACACACACACACACACGCACACGCGCAAGCAGGTTCTTTCACTCACTTTAGCATATTTTTGGCAGCGTAGCAGCGCAGGTCATAGGACATGGTGTAAGCACCATACAGGGTGGCTTTCACACTCAGGCAGCCAATGAAATCCTTGGGGTTGTTCTTGTAGAGGTCAAAAGTCAGCTTGGCCACGTCTTTCCTGTGCTGCGGCCTGCAGTCATTGAGGTGCACTGTGGAGGGACTGCTCTGTAGGTGGAGGGAAGAGGAATATATAACTCAAGTCCAGTGGGATAGATACATGCAGTTTAACTGATCGTAGCATTCAAACTACGCCAGATGGCGGCTAGACAGCTGCATCCACCTGCTGAGGGTTAAGTCATCCACCAATAGACACTTACAATACAGACTAACTGACTGCAACTCCAGGGAATGACAAGGGAAGAGGAAAATGACAGTGAGGCAAGCTCGGAATGAGCTTACCAGAGTAAACATTCATGGTGGAAGCAAATCATTGCACACATCAAATTGTTATGGAAATTAACTGCATTTGGATGAATGGCATTAAAATTTGAGCTTTGGGTCACATTAAAATTCAACCTCAGACTTTCCTTTTCTCTGAAATAATGAGGGAGAAACTAATCTATGGTGTTAGCACTGTGTTTTGCTTTTGCACAATAAGTCAGACACATTACCTTCCCATTCAGTTTGAATATTTGATGATTGAATTTCACTGAATAGCCATTGTATTATTCTTCTACCCAGACACCCAGCTAGCATCCATATTCATAGCTGCTGAATCACATAAGGCAAACACATTTTCCTGTCTCCACAGCAGAGAATCGCTGGCTTGACAGATGAGAAACAAAGCCAGAGCCTTTCAACACAGCAATCACCACAATGCCATTCACTGCCACGCTGCAGATGCTGATGAACAGTGCCACCTAGTGGATTGAGGCACAAGGGGTCAAAGGTTATTTGGGTACAGCCTAGGAGGTTGTGTCCTACCGGAGATGAAGTCCACTTCTGTCCCTTCTCCAGGACCATGAGGACGGCGCTGTCAGACAGCGTCTGGAAGAACTCCTCTGTGTCCACCCCCGTGCCGTCTTCGTCCAGCACCAGGGCGCTGACACAAGGCACATTAAAGGAGTCCATGACCTACCAGAGCAGGGACGGAAAGGGAAGGAACATGAAGTGCGAATCTGTTCTCAGGTCAAGGGGACAGATGCACATTCCCCCTGAAGCAACCATTTTGCCATGTTCCTCTATATGCGTACCATAAGAGCATTGAGAGCTAGTCATCAGAGCAGTTTTTCAATGCTCAGCTATGAGAGACAAGAGGGTACACCGCTGTGTTATGAACTTTTATCAGGATGAGCTTGAAATGCGCAAGAGCGTCACAGATGGTGCAGTAATAACTACTGAGTCACAGGTCAGTTTGTCCACGGTAATTTATTCCTCCATGCACACCAGGTTGTCTCCCTGCTTCCCTGAGCACTGCTGTGACTCACTCTAACCATTCTTTCATCTGTCTGAGTCACATTCTATCTTTTTGTGTTTTTCAAAACGTCCAACGTCATAACTCAAGTTTAGATGCCATTTTAACAAAGTTAGACCTGCAGGTGTTAACACCATTATCCACCTCTATACCAAGAATACATTTGTCACTGAGGACAGGAAATGATGAAGAGAATTAAGTCATTTTTCTCAGCTTCACTCCGTATCGCTCTTCTGCAGTTACTGCCGTTTAGTTTTGTTGTATTCTCGATCTTCTGTTTATTCAAAAATCCTCCCCCATCTCACCCTCAACCTTCTCACAATATATCCAGCCTTCTCTTTCAACACTTATCCCATGCTTTCCTTCTCTCCTCCTCACCTTGTTAATCAGGTCTTGTAGCCCATCCGCCATGATGCCCTTCTTCACACTGCGGTCAGCACTTGTGACCCGGAAGGGCTTCGGCCGAGGAGTGCGACCCGATAGGAGCTGCTGGGTCATCGAAGCACTGGCTGACACGCTGGCTGACACACACCTGGGGAAAAAAAGAAAAGATAGACATTAGCGCATAGGTACACTTAACATCTTCCCAATCAACTTTTAAATGGTGCAAACATGCAATCTGATGGTATTCCCCTAATTGTGCATGCGACTTACAAACAAAATTCACAAAACAACAACATGATGTCTGGTCTGTCATGGTCTCCCACCAACTCAGGGACCAGTGCTCTTACTTGGAGAGGGAAGTTGGAGTCAGGAGACTGAGGGACTTCATGGCATAATCCATCATGTGGAGAGTGTTCAGATCTGGGATTGAAAGTAGCATCAGTTTACCAATTAAGTTTTTTACCACTGCAGTACATCAGATCAGTGCCGTCACTTTACTAATGGGCTCACAGATGGAGCATGTTGTTTTGACTGAATATTTCTATGCTAAGGCCAATAACTTTTACATGTAAAAAGTTAGAACAATAAATGGAGGCAAATGATCTAAAGTACACTTACGCTAGATTGTGATATTTACAAGCCATTTACAAACATATATTTATCAAGGCAAACCACTTAAATACTAAAAGCCTCATAACTAACTCATCAGATAGACAGATAATTCAACTTTTCTTCAATAAACTGCACACAACTCATAATGTCATGATAGACAGAAAGACACAAAAATCAACAAAACATTTTAAACTAACAGAATCCTGATACTTTACCAGATGTTGTCCTGACAGTGTTTAGATATAATCCTTATCGTGGTTGTCTTGTCCGCGGAGCACCGCTCCTAATTTTGTTTTGCTCACTATATCACAACGATAATGTGTTGTCTCTTCTCTAGACTACTTGTTCCCTCTGTTTCTTGCGCCACTTGGTAATTGACCTTTATGCTGCTGACTGTTGCACTAGTTGCAAGCAGTCAGCTTTATTGAGTAATTCTCTATGTACACTCCCACTGACCCTCCCCTGTGAAAGCCCTGGATTCTGATTGATTATATGTAGAAACATGAGCTACATTAACTGAGATAATAAAATGAGAGACAGAGGTTTGTATTGATAAAGATGTCAGGATATGAAATGTTTAACTTGGTTGAGAAAATGTGAAGCTGGATTCATGGATCTACAGGAGAGCATAGTCATCAGATCAGAAATGGTCAGCTGAGTGTGTGTACACACTAAAAACACAACAAATAAGCAAGTCTGACCTCAAATACACTAAACAGAGTAAACACAGACACACTGTGTACAGGTGATAATGGCCCAATTGTGGTTAACTTTCACCCCTTATAATGTGGACATGGCCACAAAGTTCAAGAAGATATGACAGTAGTATGATCACTGGGTGAAGTCTTGAAAATTTCCAGAATTAGGTCACAGTTCAAAGTCTCACACTCCTACACGTCATTCTATAGGATTCATCAGACAAGGAGTGGTCTGCTAACATTATCACACCATGTTACACAACTAAAACTATGGTAGAAAGATAGTGTGTGTACACTAGTCCATTAAAAGACCATGCAACATTAAAACCCAAGGAATCAAGTTTAAGTCCATTAGCCAAATGTCTGCTAAACTATAAAAGACGATAGAGAGGAAATATAAAGTGTCTCTATTACTGAGTGGAACAATAAGGGCAGCCATCTAAACCTGCTATAATAAATAATAAGAGCATACAGGAAAAATACTGTGTAGAGTGCTTTTAACACTCCTACTTCCAAATTAAGCTTTCAATAACTTAATGCATTCAACTGCATGTGTAGACACCCCAGGTGTCTGTAGAAGTTGGAAATGTTTTTCTACGGATGAGCTACAGTTAAACATTTAATGCATTTTTTCTTGCTAGAATAAGTATAGACCATCTTCTTTCTGAGAAGATGGTCTATTTGGCCTCTATCTCACTCTAAACCTGATGGTAGACTACCTGGTGTGCACCTAGTTATCTGACCAAGACAATGCTGACTTTTGAAAAGTTAAGAACAATTAGGCCTAGCCATGTTACAATGCTTGCAGATGTATCTTGCAGCTCTACTATATTCACTGATAAAGAACAAAGCAATATTCCCCAAGAAATCACAGGAAGGGCTGAAAGAATTTACAATGCCTCTCCTTGTTTTCGTTGAAAATGAAACTCTCTATTGCTGATTAAACTGTATGGCTGTCATAGACATTCATGTTCTCAAAATGGTTAATACAGAAAAGATGGCTGTATGTTTGTCCCACTACAAAAACAGCTCTTTTCTGTCTGTGCTATAACTATTATAGTTATGTACCTTGGGGATCTGGAGAGGCATGATGTAATCCACACACACACACACACACACACCACTGCTCTGAGCCATACACTTTCACATTAGGAGACAGGCTAATACTGCCTCACTTTACAAGGACCTTTAATTCACTTGAAAGGCCAGAGAATATGAACTGTAGTCACACTGTCCTCCTATCCCCTGGAGGTCCTCAGGCTCGGTGTGAGAGGTGGACTTGTTACTCTTACACAAGTCACAAACCACTGCCAATTATTTTGCCCAGTCTGTGATGCTGAAAGCTAATGCACAGCCCAGCAGTGCATCACTCACATTCAATAGCCTCCTGCAGAACAGTAACATTAGGCATGGAAATAAATAAAAAAAAGAAATAATTGAATCTTGACACAAGGGGAAAACACACACACACACTTTCTCGGTAGGCTATATTGTGAGTTGCTGTCCAGTAAAAGATAGAGGTCAAATGCAAAATTGGCAAACAAAAGCTTTCAATAAAGTCTCATTTCAGCCATAAACAGTGAAGCTGCATTTAAATCCAAACCACAGGGCTAAGGGAAACAAAGCAATCACATGGTTGTGTAAAATATGGATACTTACTTTCCCCTTCTGTATTTCCCCTGCTGTAGCTGCTGCCACCAGCCGACTGACCGCCCGCTGGACCCGGCGCTAATCAACAGCACCTGGATTAGACTGCACCCAATTAGCGCCTAACGTGCAGTTTGAGCCATTATGAAGACTAAAATGTGTTTTGTTTTCTTTGTTTATAGCTTTAAGTTCTCGTTTTCTTCTGATATGAACGCATAGGAGAGCTATTGAGTCGAGGGGTGTGTATTTTATCAAACTAGCTACTAGCTAATAAGACTTCGGGCCAAAATGTTCAAGATAAAACCTTTATCGACACAATTTAACACATGGCAATGTTTTTTGAGTAGTAAAGTGGGCATAAAGAAGAGAGTCAAGGAGGAGTCATGTAGGCTAATGAAAATATATTAAGGTGAAAAAATAAGGACATCGTGTGGACAAACAACGAACTGCTTCAGTTGGCAGGCAGGCACGGTAAACTATCACTTCTTTATATTGAGAAAAAGAACAAATTAAGAATAGCCTGTTTCACAAAGCTGACTTGACATTTAGGACAAATTAGTCATATAGTCAGGGTAGTGGAGGGTGAGGTAACCCACCTAACTCTGTTCGCCCACTTTTTTTTTTTTATTTGCGTTTGAGTTTAATGTTATCTTTTCTAGGGCTGACCTAAATAGTGCTATTAATTAGGAAAAGGTCGCACTACAGGCCTACATCTTATAGGCAGTAGCCTATCAAACGACTGTAATTTAGTTTTATAATAGAAAAAAACAACATACAATTGGTTTTAAGTAAGCTACTAGGCTATAGTTTGTTTCTTTGCCTTATGATGATCACCGACTGGAGGTCACAGTTTATCTGTCTGTTTATTTACCACTGCATCATATGGCTCTACACTTTGTCCTGTTCACCCAGCTGCTCCACCACGGATGGGCGGGGGCGCAGCTCTGTCAAAAGTAGTCTTTGAAAATAAACCCATTGCCCTCAGGCCGAAGTGACTAATCTTTAGTCCATTTTTAGAAATGGCCGAAAAGCTGCTTTCCCTGTTGGTGGTCCATAGCCCATGATAACAGACCAGAGAAAAGCATCAGAGGCCTCTCTAACGAAAATTTAGTAGCCTATAATATTTCTATAGAGACTTGAAGTGTGTCTGTGGTGCTCAATAGTGACTTTGACCTTTTCGTACTTCATGAGATTTTCATCTTGAGTGGTATTAATTTGCTATGCATGCTACAGGATTTTCTGTTATGTAATTTTTTTTAACCTATAGCCTAATTTTGCTGTGGTGTTTGTCCTTCTAGACTATTGTAGAATTCCAGTAGTTATTCTTTGTAAGGGCTGCTATAGCCTTGAATGGTTTAAACAAAGACGTCAAGGTAATGACAAATGTAAAATATAGAAACTCTCAGATGAGCAGTTTATTTCACTCTGTTGCTCCACATTTCACGCTCACTGCAGGAGCACAGATGAATCATAGACATTAGTCGAATCTACAGTAGGCTAACTCATATAATGTATCAGACTTAAAATAGCTATGACTTGTTTATCACATTGATCAAGTATTAAACAAAGGTCTGTGGAAAGGGGCTGTTCTCCTTTCAGAGGTCAATTTCCTCCCTGTGCCTTTGTGGTGTTATCACAGATAGACATAGCTTGATTTGGCTTAGGCCCATTCATTTGTGCTTTATTGGTTGGTGATGCTTGTAATTAATAAAAGTGCCTGTCTGCCTGACGTCATTGCAGAATGAAATTAATCAGACTCAAGAGAACAAAACTGATTACCATATTGGATTTAATTAAATAACCTTCCTTTCAATTCAAGATAACATATACAAACACAACAAATAGATTTCAAATCTTGATCATGATTTTCATGTTTTCTGACCCATGGGTGCATCATTTTTGCTCACTGTTGCAGAGACAAAAGACCAGCTTCATCTGACATTGTTTTCAGTGACATTTTGTTGGCACAGTTTATGTTGTATCCTTTCCAGTTCATTGTATTTCAAGAGACAGTCCATGGAATGTTTTTAGTGGAGAATGAGGAAAGAAGTCATTTAATAGAAATATGAAAGTAAAACAACTAAACTCTACAGGACAGATACTGACTGTATTTTCCTGAACTAACATTGTTTCTAACCAGGTGTCAGTGCCACAATGTGTTAACTCCGCTGTGAGGTGAGACTTTCGTCACCGAGTCCCTGACGGTTCCCAGTGGCCCCAGTTCTTATTTCCTCTTGCCGATGCGTGCCATCAGTTCTGCATTGGCTGCTGCCTTGGTCCTCATGTCCTGGTTCTTGGCCAGGTCTATGAGGACGCTGAGGATGCTGGTGGGAACGTCGAGGGACAGGGCAAAGCGTGACCCCTGCTGGGCTCTCTTTGGGACCTGGGAGGCTGGGCGCGGGGCTCGTGCTTGTCGGAGCGTAGAGCGACGCTCAGGCCGAAACAATGAGTCCAACACACCGCTGCGGCTTAGGATGTCGACGGCCAGCATGTCCCTCTGCATGTCTTCGTCCAGTTTGGCAATGGCGAGGCTGCTCCTCTGGCCCTGGATACACCAAGGCAGGAGCAGGGCCAGGCATAAACACACACGCACGCCTCTCATGGTCAGAACGCTGTCTGGAGGGAGAGAATAAGAAGACATCGGTCAACTGCTCAAAATCCAAAGCTTATGACTCTGCAAGGCTTCTTTCAAGCCTTCAGTCATGGTATCCCACTAGGATTTTCTTCCTTGGAATATAAACTTAGAAGACAAAACAGTAGACCTGCTCTCTCCATGAAATAGGCTGAAAGCTGTCATCCCTTACTGATTTCAAATCTTAAATTTACTTCAGTCACAAAGGGGAGATGACAATGAAGGTGAGGAGAAGGGTTAAAGAGGGTGTTTAGTCCTCTTGAAGTCGAGGAATGGATTGTGCAGAATTGTGCACAATAGGATGCAACTTAACAGTAGGAAGGAATTCCTCATTTCTTTTCCATAACTAATAAATCCTACAATTTCAGTGGTTCTAACATGCATTCGGAGATGGTCCATTCACTGGGTGGTACTGGTAGATTTTAACTGCTTTTGATATCGAAGACAGAAAAGCATGTTGAAACACTAATAGATCAGTTAACATATCTTACAGCCCAGTTGATCCTTATGTTTCTCTCTGTAGGGGACCTAAAACATGATGTTTTAGGTCCCCTACAGAGAAACATAAATTGTGAAATATTTTCTGAGATGCAGAAAACCCTGGGTAAGCATGATAAAGTTTCATAATCATTGCCCAAGACTTACTCAATGCCACCACTGTGGACTGTTGGTAACTTGACAAAAAGGCACTTTTCCCCCCCGTGTCCTGAAGCAGGGCGATGGCACTGGTTTGTCGTGTGTGGCTCTCTGATATCCTCTGTTGTCTTCTGTCCCCCAACTTCTTTCCTCAGCTACTGGAAGAGCGACCAGTGTGGCACACAGTCAGATGTTCAACTGGACTTCTGTCTGCTCGTCCACGACTCCTCTTCATACACATCCTTCTTCGCCGTCACGCTACCCCTTCCCCTCCACTCCCCTCTCTGTTTATCTTCTACATCGCTCATCCTCCCCTTGTTTCATCTCATTTCCTCTCCGCTCATTGCTATCTGTTTCTTTGTCTAAAAATAACGTGATGGTAATTATAATAGTTTGTTATGAATCAGATGCCTCAGGCTGCATTCCCGCCACAACTGAAACCCTACCACCACCAGTAAAAATATAAATGCATTTCATGTTAGATAAAGATTGAGGATATATTTAGTAGCAAATGTTCATTTTCTCATCAAGCCATTATGAGTTCATGTGCTGTCAATCACCAGTACAGACCGAGTGACCATAGTCTCGCCTTACCCTGAGCAACTTACAGTGAGTGAGCACTTAGGGATTGTCTTGCTCCAGGACACTTACACAGGAGTTGTAATCGGGCTCTTGATGGACTCATTGGATGTTAAGAGAATTGCACCTGAGACCTGGTTACTCGACTGTTTCTCTCACCACCAGGCAACCCTGCTGTCCCAGGATCATCCACAAGCTTGCAAAGAAAGAAACAACATCCAGGGATCTGCAGGCATCTCTCACCTCAGCTACTGTCACTGCTCAAATGTGATGTTTCCAGGCAGAAAGGTAGAAAGCACTGCTCACTACGAGAAACATGAATGCATGTCTCAAATTTGCCAAAAAGCACCAGGATGATCAGGATTCTGGAACAATGTTCTATGGACAGAGAAGTCAAAAGCTGAACCTTTGGCCAACGTGGGCCACGTTATGTCTGGTGAAAAACCAAACACTGCAGTCCACAGTAACAACCTCACCAACAGGCTTCACTGCATCGAGACCTTGATGATTTACATGAGAATAGCAGGCCATGGGAGATGCAACAAGACGATTTGAAACACACATGCATGTAATACATCTTGCACCCAGTTTCTCCTGATCATGTAAGTTTCACTTAATCAGAATGGTTTAATGAAATTTGAAGTTTTAGCACGGTGTAGTCAAATTCCAGACCCAACCCCATTGAGCTGTGGCAGGACTTGAAACAAGCAGCTCATAGTCGAAAGCCCCCAAATTTCAGTTCTGCATGGAAGAGCAGCCTGGAGCTCCTCCACAGCGCCATGAGAGAATGATCAAATACTACAGGAAGCATTTAGTTAAATGGAGTTATTGCTGCTAAATGTGGTTATTGAGCTTAAGGGGGTGATAACGTTTTTTTACACAGGGGCACTGGGTGATTCATAACTTTTCTTAAATAAATTAAATTAAATTTGTTCTCTTGGGTTCACTTTTATCTAATAATAGATTTTGGTTGAAGATCTGATATCGTTAATTATCAGCTATGCAACAATGCAGACAGGCTAGGGGGAAATATTTTTTCATAGCACTGTACAGTGATTACGTTTCCCATTGTCTATGACTAAAGTTGGGGAACAAAGGTTGAATATCAAATTCAAATTCAAATCAGCTTTATTGGCATGACAGGAAAGAGTCTGTTGCCAAAGCAATACAGTGCTTCAGTTGTAATAACATTTAGAATATCAGTAGTGGCTACAGATCCCAGGACAGCTTCGTTAGACGCTGACTGGTAAAAAAAATAACTTTTTAATATTCATAAAGTGGAATATGGTTTTAAAACAAGTCTGGGTACAGCCTCTCTTCAATTTCCATGATCAGGTTTCCAAAAGATGAATCCAACTATACACCATGATAACCAGCTTAGACAAAGTGCTGGCAGCACTTTGTCACAACTCCTTATGTGTCTCATATCCTCTCTGGCACCTTGAGCTGCTTGCAGGATTTCTCCATGACTGTATGACATGGAAAAGTCAATCAAGATGTGTAAGTGAACTTTTAAAGAACATATTGCATGAGTAGGCTACACAAGTTTTTCTAAATCCAGAATCCAGAAATGGAGGGGTACGGGTGTTTGGAGGTTAGAGAGAGGAATGAGAGAGAGAGAAAGCCCTCAGGAGAAGAACAAGGAGGAAGAGAGAACAGGACAAGGCCTACCTCGTTTCTTGAGTTCCCTCCAGTCCAGCCCATCAAGGAATAATCCTCATCTGACTAATGATAACCATATTACTTGTACAGCCTGAATCAGATAGTTGGGCCCTCAGGGCCCTGAGGATCGGGATGGTCTGTGACCATCAGATAAACACACAACTGCGGGTCACAACAACGTCATCAGGCCTCGTTAAATCAGCACCCTCCATATGAACTGGGACAGTGGAAGATACTCACTACTGACTCTCAGTCTGAGCTAGAGCGTCAGCCTGAAACAGAACTGTCCCGGCCCTACCAGCAGCATCACTGCCACAGATATAGCAAGACGCAGGACAACACAGGAGTGATGATGTCACACAACTCATGATTCAACTTGTATATAGGCTACTACAGCAGGTCCTGGTTTACAGCTGAGGTTGTGACGTCGGTTCTGGATATACACTCATATATAACATACGCTAAATAAAATGTTTCAGAGAGCCGTGATCTCATCCTTTCTATAGATACTCTACTTGGTGAGCATTGACTTCATACCAATCATTCCACAGTTCAAATACACGTAGAAAACATATCATATAGTAATTGGTATGGCAAGGCAAGGCAGGTAAGGCAGTATAGGCTATAATAGAATCGTAAATTCAAGAATAAGATATTAGCACAGTGGTAAGATACAAATACCTGCAATTTACCAAAAAACAAATGTTGTACCTCTAACATGAAAGTGAAATAAAACTGAAGACTGAACAGAGAAAAAGCAGAGTCCTTCTAGGAGAGAACGTAAAATGTGGGGACAACAGCTGTGCTCATGAATGTGTGGTCTGGACTTCAGTAGAGTCCATATTTGCCAGAAAGCGTACTGGTCATTGAACAACACTGAAATTCACTGCTGTGTGGAATTTTTAGCCCTGGCAAAAACAGTAGGTGGAATAATCTTTATTTTGATGTGGAGGTGTGGTGAGTGAGGTCGGTGTCTTCAGAAATACAGCAGCCTACAAAGTACAGGAACAGTATTTCCAGGCACATTTCTTCTTCTCTGGGTTTTACTTATTTTCCAAATCCACAAGTTGTCCACAATGTTTTGTTTTATTATTATATTGTTTTTTGTTTAGTGTGACTGCTTATGCATCAACCTCAACGCCAGCAAAGTGTAGACAAACACTGGACTTAAAGGATGAGGCTCAACAGCAATTGCCCATGAAGAATCCAAACATCAAGATTGTCATTCTACTTAAAACTTAAATTAAGTACATTTCATTCTGTGTAATAGAGCAATTTTACTTAACTGGTTGTTGCTCTTGCGCATGTGCCTCAAAGTTAAGATTTTGAATCCTTTCCCAAAATGGATCAATAAGCAATGAAAGCCACATGGTAGCTGGAAATTAAATTGCAAAACAGTGTAAAAAAAAAACCTAAGTGACCTCACCATGTTACAGGGACTTTGAAATATCTTGTATACTTACAATGCAAACCTACTCACATCAGTAAATATGTCCCACGCATATTTTATACTGCACATATTCAAACAATTATGTAATACAACAGCTTCAATTTGCAATACACTACAGATCCATGGGAAACAAATGTTTTAGAGTATTTTATTTTTGTCGGAATGAGAGCTCCTATTATGTACAATAGAGGACAGAAACAACATGTTAAAGCAATTTATAAATATACTTCTGCTCCACACTACTGGTTGTACCAGTCGTACAGTATCCTGTTTTAACGGCAGGTGGATCATTTAATATTCAAAAGTCCCCCTCCCCCTCCTCTCCAAGTCAGTACCAGGTGATGACATGGACCTAATACAATCAAGAGGTAATTATTGATAATTAATCATTGCTAATTACAGTGAAACTCAACAACGTGCAGACTGGCTGCCCCCCTCCCCCTCATAACTAACTAACAGTGATTAGCGGGCGGGATAAGAGAGGGAGGCACGGAGGCGGGAGAGAAGAGGGAGTAGAATGGATGGCTGCCTGCGCTGTTGAGCCGAGGTGTAGGCAATCCTCCGATCTTCACTCTTGTGGTGATGGAAGGAACGAGGGAGGGGAGGGGGGCGAGGAGGAAGATGAGGAGCAAATGTGGGACACGCACATGGAGCAGCACGATGATGGATATCTTAGAACCTCAGCCAGTACATGGCACTGCGCATTCTGTTGTAGTCGGGCAGCTGCTCGACGGGGCCTGGTGGAGAGAGGCGGGAGAGGAAAGGTTAGAGAGCAACACAGCCATACAACACCGACTCTCTGAGCCAAACCTTGTTTACGACAGGGCGAGAACCGTGGCAGCACTCACCGACGGCGGCCACAGCGGGACACTTGTCATAGATGTATTTGGAGCAGACGTCGCGTACCATCCTGGGGGTCACAGCCTGAATGGAGAGATGGGGAGGAGGGGATAGGTATGAATGCTAGAGCCAAGAGGTGTGTGTGTGTGTGCATCAGTATATGCTGGGGACAGGTGAGAAGACTTTAAATACTGATTTTGAAAGGACATGGCATCACACACATAATGGATTTCACAGATATTTTTTTTCCTCTCAGTTTAAATATGCTCACAGTAGACATTTAGGCAAGGATGAGGTATCAGAGACTGTACACTATGACTCCCGAAATGTTACTGACGTCAGGACCGCTAATCTCGCAGGAACTCGCAGAATTTCAACAAGACACCAATCAAAACAAGAAGGCAGTGGACAGCTCACTCCACCTCACCTCACTGTAAACTCGGCTCTCGTTGGTTATTAGCTGTCACCGCTCTTAGAATGAGTCTATGATCCTCACACACCAGGCCTTGTTCAGGAGCCTCACACAACCACAGAATCTGTGCTAACCATCGGTCCCAACCAAGCCTCCAATCAGGATTTCCTCTCTGATCGACAGGATGAATCAGCCTGATAATCATCTGGTGTGTAGCTAGCCTGACTCAGAGGGGCAGAGCTTCAGAATGTCAACTCACATCGATCCGGGCGTCCCACTCTGCCAGAGGAATACGACGGCCATAGTTCAGGATGTGTCTGCCGATGTCGTCGCAAATCGGCGTTGTTCCTAAAACACAAAGAAACAGCTGTGTTGACTTGTGACTCACAGGAAGCTGTGTGTGTGTGTGTGTGTGTGTGTGTGTGTGTGTGTGTGTGTGTGTGTGTGTGTGAGAGAGTGAGTGAGTGAGTGAGTGAGTGAGAGTGAATACATGAAAGATCCATCAAGTACCATTAAGCTGTCCCACCAGGCTGGCCTTCAGAGCATTCTTGCCTCTGGCTACATCACTCTCTGTCACTGTGGTGCACAGGTTCATCCTGCAAGTAGTACAAAGTGGAAGAAAGGACGTTAGGCTCATTTTATAATCAAAATATGGAACACCACATATGGATTAAAAACAAACTGGTGTATCAATGTCAAGTGTATGCGTCTCTCTCCTGTGGTCCCCACTGACCAGGCATTCTGAGACCAGTGCATCATGTCGTCGATGTGGAGCCCGTCAGTCACAAAGTAAATGCCCAGCAGGCCGGTGTCGCTGTAGGAGGAGTGGAAGGCCTGGAAGCTGTGGCACAGTTTCTCCTCCACCGCCAGGCGGGCCAGACGACTGCTCAGATGCTGCACACGTGCCACACACAAAGACAGGAAAATAAGTGATATTCTTTCAATTGTTTGAGACAACATTTCCAGTGGCAAACTAGAAAATATTAAGAAACACTGCTCTACCCAGAGATGGTTTACATATTCAGCTGTTGGAGATGGAGGATTTACAAAGCACCAAGACTAAACTGTTCAAAAAGATGTTTCGGTAGCTGCATCTGCATCTCAGCTTTTGTTCCTCCCGACAGGTCCAGAAGCAGGGGTGAGGCCCCTGACCCAGGTTTTCAGAGAGGAGCATTATCTGCCCCTCGATAATGGCCACTCAAGGCATGTGCAGCCTCGAGTGGGCAAAGCTTAAAGGGGGTACAATGATGAGTCAATATGATGGATTCATTTTTGGAGGTGTCCCATGGTATCCCAATTATAGTTCATCATAGTGCATCAACTAAAAAACAGACAATGCTAGTAGACACACGTTATTCCACTTTCCTGACCTTTCCACCACCGTAGGTGATGTCAAAGCTGCCGACGATGGAGTTGGCCACCATGAGAGGCACAATGTCTGGGCTGGCAGCGTTTGCACCCTCCACAGCGATGGCAACATGTGCCAGAGGCAAATCATCGTCACGCATAGAAATCTGTGGAGAGGCAGGATAGGAACAGAGCAACAAGACGTGTTAATGATCTGATTACATTGGCAGTGAAAATAATATCCTTACCTACACTGCATGCTCAATCTCAGGCCAGAATCACACTGTGTTGAATGTATTACTCTCCAATGGAATTTCATTCATTTCAAATGAGAGTCTGTTACCGCTGTAAAATTCTGTTACAGATGCATTGCGCTGCGACGTCAGGTTGCATGTGCTGGATTTCTTCTACTTATGCCTAGATAATGCATGTGTAAAATAATACCAATGTTGAAATTAGGGATGGGCATTTCAAGCAAAAATACTATTCGATATTCACTGGGAACTATTCAACCATTATTCGAAGATCACATTCCATAGCCATATTGACGTTAGCTAGCCAGGCTAACTAGCAAGCTAGGCGGACGTTAGCATAGAGCTAGCTACCTAGTCCGAACCGGTCCTTCTCTCCTTTTAACGTTAAAACAAGAGAAGGACCGGTTCGGGGCTAATCAAGCCATAGCTATTTACTACTAGCAAGCTATGAAAATATACTTTTTAAGACAAGACGATAGTTGCATAAACTATTCAATTTTTTATAATTTAATGACTTCAAAAATTCAAAAATCAATTCATCAATGAATCAGAATTTTGTAGTACTATAATTGATAACTATATCTAATTTCTAGTTTCTATATCTAAAATCTAGTTTCATTTTAATATGTTTGTGCCATAGCGAACATTCAATATCTTTGAATTTGACCAATTTCATGCCATAAAATTACAAGTATTCAGTGATCAACCCCAGATCTTTCATTCTCAGTAGTCTGGGAAAGCCTCTGAGACAGCATTCAGACTATGGGACACTAAAACTCTTCATTGAAAGCCACAAAAACAATACTACTACTACTACTAATAACAACATAGTCCTGCAAACACCCCCAACACATCTCACCTCACTGCCTGTAAAACGGCAGGGAGACAACACAGGGACGGCATCACCCTCATACTCAAAAGACACTCCGCTGAAGTGAGTCTTGGCCAAGCTGACCAGCTCCTCATGGTTCACACCTGTAGAGGAGGCGGATCAGACACTCATTACAGACACAGCAGACATCCACAGGCTACCACACTAAAGGCAATTCCTGACAGTGCTTGTTAGGAGGAAGAGGACCTACCTCCAGCAGCAGCCAGCACCATGCGAGGAGCCTTGTAGTGGCTGTTGATGTAATCCACGAGGTCCTGACGGGTAAGAATCCTGGGAGAAAAGACATAAACATTACCATCATTCGCACAGGAAATGTTGAAAGATTTAAAATGTAAATGTGCTTATTTTAATGTGTTACAAATGTAAAATGGCCCACACACTGATAAACAGCAAGAGACGCAAAATGAGATGCGATTTATTTACATGGTGAAAAATTAAGACCATCTCTGCATTAAACAATCATAAGCATTATTAGAATACTGTTCGCCTGCCTGTATAAACAACAGTGTGCCTGAAGAGAGCAATTCAGAGTTGTTCTGAATGTTTGCATGTATCTGCATTTCCTCCAACCTGGCATTGGAGGAGGGTCCAAGGACACTGTGCCCCAGAGGGGTGCCCTGGAAGGCTGTGGCATGCAGCAGGTCCAAGCAAACTTCCTGCAGGTTGCCCTCGACTTCCTCTAGCTCACGCAGCACCACACCCCTCTGTTGCTCGATATCCGCCTCGCTCAGCGAGTTGCTCTGCACCACCTCTGACAGCAGCTCCACGGCTGGGGAAACGCAGAGGGAGACAGACTATTCACAACCAAGAAGAAGTGTACACACGCTGTGTGATTCTACAGCATCACAAATTAAACACTAATTTGCTAAAACAGACAACTTACAATACTCTCCAAAGAAGGTACACAGTATCATGAATGCTTAGGAACTTAAGAGCGAGGATTTTTAAAACACTGCACGCTTGCTCGTACCACTGTCCTCCATTATTGAGCAGTTGAAAATGCGTGGAGAAAGAAACTTGTGCGGGGAGGGAGTTGGGAGTGTCTTAAAATTCCAATGGTTGGGGAGTTTTTGTTCCAAAACAGAGTACAGGCTGGACAGTGAGTCTTGAAAACGTCCTTGACTCATTAGTATTGATTAACTACCCCATCAACCCCCCCAGCAGATAAATTACGGTCATTTTGTGCTATGGGCCATTAAGAAACATATTGATACTGGATAGATTTCCATGCTGGCTACGGTGGGTAACTAGTCATCTCACCTTTAGGCAGGTCTTTAGCCAGGGTCTTCATGTAGTATGCAGTGTGCTCCCGGGAGGTGTAGGCGCTCAGGTGAGCACCCATGGACTCCACCTGCTGCTCCAGGGCTGTCTGAGGGTGCTTCTTGGTCCCCTGGGGAGGGAGAGGAGAGGTGGAAGTAGAGACGGAGAGCTGTGTAATGGAACTGTTTAGCCAAACAGGTACATAGCTCAAATAGCATTCTGCTTAAAACATAGTTCTCTAGCAGATTTGAGGTCAAGACGCCTGATGCCAGGACATGATGCGTACCTTGAAAGCCATATGCTCCAGGAAGAAGCCCGCTCCGTTGTTCTTCTCACTCTCATAGCGGCTGCCAGCACTAATCCACAGTCCAACCTGAGACAGGGAAGACAGGAGGTATATGGGATTAGTTGATTTGCAACAGCCATCCATAACAAAATTCAGTCAAGGTGAAAGGGTGAGTCTAGACTGGATAAAAGCGTAGCATTTTTTAATTCATAGGGCCCTACAGAGTCGACAATCTTGTGTGAGTATACTGTTTTAAAGGAATCCCCTAATTCTATGTTCTTACAGTGCATGTGGCATGTCCGGTGTCCTCAGAGGCAATCCTCAAGCCGTTGTCCATGGCAGTGAGGCGTGTTTCAGGGGCTCCCACCAGGCTCTGGGCATAGCTCACTGAGGACTGCCCACGCCTCAGAGACAGCACGATGGGCTAGAGGGGGCAGAGACCAGAGTCATTTCAAAACAACCATAGAATCAGAACCACTTGCACATTATCTTTTGCAAACAAAGTATTTTCTATCTTCTCCTTTCAGAAGGCATGTAAATTAGTTCAAATGACTTTATGTGTGTCTCTAAAGGTTGTTGCATGCTTTTGAAGATTATTATTCTTACCACCATATGCTTTCTCAAAGTCAGGGGGGAAAACTTAATAACCATAACAGATCGCCCAGCTACAACTGGCATACTCAGGACTCAGGAGGACACTTGAGAATGGAATGTCAGTATTTAACCATCAAGCTACCAGGCTTGGCACATCAACAGCCTCTAAACTAAGACTGGCAAAGGATATTGACACCACCACCGGCATCTTGATCAATACAGCTACAAGGGAAGCGACTAAGAACATAAAAATATACAGGTTAAATATGACTTTGAGAGTTAAAAGGGGGCAGACGTTTTAGCTTAAAATTAAATACCAATCACGACTCAGAATAATCCTGTTCACCTACAATACAAAGTTAGGGTAGCTGCCATGTGGAGCTTCCTTGTTCATTATCTCCGCCAAGGAGGTCGTTTTAGCCCCTAGTTAGTTCGTCTGTCTGTCAGCAGGATATCTCAAAAACGTATGAACGGATTTCAATGAAAAGTGGTGAACAGTTAGGCCTTGGGCCAAGAAACAACTCATTACATGTCAGTGGTGATGCGGATCTTTCCGCCCTTGATTATTATGGTTTTGTAACCATTACTATGAAACTAACTGAGATAGTTAGTTTCATAGTAATGGTTACAAAGTAACTATCTCCGTTAGTTACTATGTGATACTTGGTTACTTCCTTACTATGAAACTAACGGAGATATTAACCTGATTCAAATCTAAAGGTTATGTTTGCAGGGTCAAGAAGTCAAATAAAATGTGTATGATGTCTTTTAGTGATAACAGCAAGTTGGAGAATTGTTCAGCGTTTGCGGAGGTTTGCGTTATATTGTAAGTTTGAGTGTGCTAACGTCCAGTTTTATAACTGTATAACTACTCGGCTACAACTTGACGTGACAGTTCAAATGTCGTCTAAAATAGCTGTGTCGCTATATGCAACTGTCATACTATGATTTGAGATGACAAGAAGTGAAAGAGAGTCAAAACTTTTCCGAGTAACAAACCCACTGGACTGTCAATGTCAGCATCCGTCTGGACACAAAGTCGCCAAGCTAACGTTGCGTTAGCTAGGTAGTTAGGTAGGGCAAATGAGGACAACTGACAGAAGCTATCGCGAATGACCTTGCGAATGACAAAGGCGATTAAAACAGCGACAAATTGATTTGGATATTATGCGTAGAAGATGGGTGTTACATATCAGGTGGTTGTGATAAGACATAACGTCTTCCTTACAGTTGACCTTGTATTCGCTATTAGCGTTAGCTAGCTAATGCTAACCGGTTAACAAACCACTTCCCGCTGCTGACGGTGGACAGGTTAGCCAGCTAGCGGCTAATGAATTAGCAAGCGGTCCATCTTCTTCGATGGATGCTTGTTTGCTACATCACGAGTAGTGCTGTTATCAACCGGGACATTTTATGTTACAAAAGGCTGACATCTTTACGATAACTTACACTGCGGGATTTGGCGAGGGCTCGACCCACGGTACTCCCGACTCGGCACACGGACGCCGCCATTTTTTCCAGGTTACTGAAAGGAAAGTCGTGACTCGCGCGGCTGTTCTCGCGTGATGCTGCTTTCAAGTGCTGTCGGAATTATCTTAGCTGCGAGATAACCACACATGAACGCCCCCCTCCAACAAAGTCTGCAACAAAGTAGTAGATACCATGATGATACCATAATTGCCAAAAAAAGTGTAAAAGTGATGTATACAACAACTATCCACAAATATATTAATACATCCCGTCCCTGTTGGGTTTGTTTCTCCTCTTCGTTCCGCCACTGCAGTACGAAGTTGTTCTGTGCCGCTTGATTTCTAACAGAAAACAACATTCACCAAAAAGCCACATTTGTTTCATGATATATTTGTTATTATTTACAACCAAAGCACTTGAGTGTGTGACAAGTATAATAATTAGTGGTGGTACCTCGAAGGAAGGAATTAAACCAGCATGAGTGAGCAAGGATGACACTACTAAGTTGACTACTAAGTTACTATACATTTCTTCAAGTTAGTTCTGACTGAAGGAGCATATGGTTTGGCCAATCCCCCTTGTCTTGTTACGTGTTTTGGTTTGCACTGCCATGGGTGTTGATAAGTCTTTGATGAAAGCCCTGGTGTTGGGAGATGTTTCTGAACCTGTACCGTGGGTGTAGGACTGCTAGAGGGCTTCAGGGCTGTAACCACCAAGGGCAAAGATGGACCTTGGTGCCTCTCGGGGGCACGGGGTTGGACTTTCTCTGAGCAGAGCTTCAACACCTGGGGTCTCCTCCGCCAGAAAAACATGGAGTGGGACTGGGCGTTACTGGGCATTTGGAAGGAGTTGATTACACCCATAGGCAGGTGAAGCCTGAAAGTTTCAGTTGGGAGGGGCATGGGCTGCTCAGGAGGAAGAGAAGCAGGGAGCTGAATCCCACTGTTGGCGTAGTTGAGCTGACGCACAGTCTTGAACGTCTTTGCAGGTGGAGGCTTTGTTTTTTCTGCTAAAGGCTCCTTGTCCTTGATGGGGGCGCAGCGTCTCGGTGCTGGGGGGACAGGCCGAGCCTCAGGGGGGTTGGAGAGCCTTGGAGGAGGAGGTGGGCGTGGGCGTTTGATCTGGGAGCCCTCAACAAGTAGGTTGACTCCCACATACTGTGGCACTTCTACTGCTGCCTTGAAACCAGAGAAACAGAGAGCATGAATTAATGAATGTGTAAACGAAAGAACAGGAACAAGAAAAAAATGTGAGCTCTACAGTATAACACCCTGACAATAGGCCACTATAATATGCACTATAACCTGAACAGGAGAACAATCTCTCTTCACCTGCTTATATATGAGCTGAAAGCCTCCTGTGTTTGCGGTCCGGTCTACTCTCCAGTCCAGGACAACCCGTAATGTGTCCTCCTGTACAGCAGTACAGAGGTGGGCTGTCACAACCGTAGAGGGGGCCATGGTGGGACTGGCATTGATCTCTATCAGCCATGGACGCAGATCACGGCCTAAAAATGTAATGACAAAATAGCTAACTAGTGATAAATATCCTTTTTTCATAGAAAATGTACATGGAAGAATACTATCTTTACTGACAATTTTAATTCAGTTGCCATATATGATTTGGTAGCACTTGAAAAAGCAGTTTTAAAATATTAGATACGTCCTACCTAACATGAAGTCAGCACCATAGAGCTCAAAGGTGTTTTTGCGTGACTCCATCAGATCCTGTGCAGTCTGCATTGCATGGATCACAGCCATTTTCATCCCCGGGACCACCACAGTCCCCCACTGAGCTGCCCGGCCCTGGCTGGACAGGAAGGCCCTGAACTGGTCACACGACCACATGTTGTCTGCTGGGACACCTCGGTGGCGCAGCTGGGAGGGCTGCAGGTGCTTCTGGATGGAGTTATTACACAGGTGGACAGAGCTGGTAGGACGGGGCGAAGGGAAGCACAGGTTAGAAAGATAAATGAGTTGTTCCTAATAAAATCAGTTTAATTGCAAGTCAAGTGGACAGTGTGCGGGAGCTTTTTCCTTTCATGATAAATGAGAGGAAATAAATGAGAGGTAATTAATAAATGAGAGGAGATGGGAGAGGAGTAATGGAGGACAACAGACAGAGGCATAAAGAGACAATGGGGAAGGGATGATAAGGGATAAAATCACAACAGCCTTTCATCATGGTTTTACTACTCTGTGCCCTCAAGCCACTTCCTAAACTTGCTCCTCTTTGGCTATGGTTACACTTTTATCATTTGATCATGCCAAGACACATTTAGTGACAGGTCTGGACACACAAAAATTGGACTTTGATCTTCAGAACCAGATATGAAGTGGTCAGGCTTGCGTTATGATTGGAATTCTGCCTAGTCCAAATGCAATCCAGCCCCTACAAGGAATGTAAAGACATGGAGAGGGGGAAAAGGTGCTTGCAGGAGTTAAGTTTCTTTTTTAGTGTTTGATTTTTTTAGTGTTTGATTTATTTTGGAATATATTTTCTTTTGTTGTTGTGTCAACACTGCTGGACATACAACGGTATGATTTCATAAAATCCAATCTTTAGAATCAGATCTCAAAATCCTACTGAAATGACAAGTATAACCGTAGCGTATGCTGAACTCTTTCTGTCTCTCTCCCTCTGTCTCCTCTTTTTTCCTGGTCACCTTATGGTTTGCCTGGTCTTACCTCTGCTTCTTTCTTTCTTTCCTCTCCTTTTTTCCTCATCCCCTTATTAATTGCCCTGTCTTACCTGTCCAGTGTATCCAGCGAGAAAGGCTGCGTGGAGAAGCGCAGGTAGCATTTCATATAGAACCAGACAGTGAGAGGGTTCCAGCTGGTGACCAGGAACCACTGGCGCACGTCAAACTTGGTGCCGTAGATCAGCAGGGGGCGCTCCAGGTACTTCTGCACCACCCACTTGCTGTCCTTGATCAGGGCTGGGTCACTGTCTACCAACCTGAGGATCTCACCCAGACGCTTGGCACACATAATGCCTAGAAGTCATGTGGAAACAGGTTGGTCAGGACTTCGGCAGATACTTCATAAACTGTCTGGTGGCGTCCGACCCGTCTCACCTCTGCCTCTGGACTTGGCTCCAGGTTTGATGATCCAGATGTTGTGTATACCATCTGTGTCCAGCTGTGGACTGACCTCCCGCAGCCTCTGCAGCATGGCCTGGCAGCGGTCCACAAAACGAACACTGTCCTCGATCTCTGCTCCATCACTGAGCGAGAGAGGAGAGAGAAGGAGCGACTCTGTGGTGAGATACTGAAGAGCACTTTGGTTTCTTTCCCTCTCTCTCTGTCTCTCCCACACATACTTGCACCCAGTGTACTCACTGAACAACAAGGTAGTAATTGTTGATAAACTCTGCCCACTGCTCTTTTGTAAGTGTTGGCGGTGTCTTCAAGCTTATGTCTATGTCATTGTGCTCAAGACTATCCAGGAACTCCTGGCAAACTTTCAGCGCACTGTCAATAATTTTGGAAGGCACCAATGCTGTGGCTCGTCGTTTACATCGTTTCCTCTGACCTAAGGGTGAAGAAACAAAATGCCAGCTCTTTCTATGTGGCTGTACTGAGTAACTATGCAGATAATTAGGTGAGAGATGGTTTGAAACCAGACAAGTCTCACTCTGATCTGACTGACCCTTGCCACGGCTCTGTTCCTCTCCCTGAACACCCTGCTTCCTCTCCACAATGCACTGCAAAAGACTAGTGCAGGCTGTTCTCCTGTAGTCCTCTACGGAGAGAGACAGAGACAGAAATAGAGGTTAGTATTGTAAGCTTTCTGAATGAGTGAAGGCTGAAAATGGCTGGAAATACAGCAGAAAAAGATATGCGATAAATTAAGTGATGTTTGACCAATGAAAGCGTGCTTCTCATCCTCTGCTCCTAGCCTGTAGCAGCGTGGGAAGAAAGTGTCTGGGTCAGCTGAATCGAACCAGCGCAGGTTCCTCAGGTTCACACACAACCCCACCTGATGGGTGGATTAAAGAGAGGTGCTGATCATGGGTGGGACAAGGGACCACTGAGGAGACACTTTATGGTTATTATCGCTATTATCGTTTTTATAAGAAACGATAATAGCATAATTGTACCTTGGTGGTGAAGCTGTCTGATTTCGCAAAATGATTGGTAATCTGTTCCTTTTGCAAGGTGTGTGTGTCAATGGTCTCTCTACGGTTTGTCCAATAGAAGTACGCCATTTCGTTCCGCACCAGGCGGGACTGTGGAACAAGAAGAGGGAATTGATGAGAGAGCTGAATCTGTGAAGAGAAGAAGCAATATCACCCCAAGTACAGCGCCCACAGACGTCTGCATGCGCAAAAATAGTTTTTACCATGAGGTCACACATTCCATCTGGATCGTACTCTTTTTCGACATCGTCTGGGTTGTCTGAGGAGAATTAGTGATGGTAAGGAGCGGAGAGGCTAGACAGATCAAATATCCACACTCAACATAATGGGAAATGTGAATTCGAAAACAACCACACTTTCATCCAGCTCACAGTCATTGTCATCACTGTCCTCGGCATCATTGGTGTCGGTTCCTTCGCCGTACTCATCTCCGCGACGCCGGTTCACACGCTGGTTGGGGCGTGGCATGCGACGCTCAACCCAGCCTCTGGCCCTCAGTGCTGCCCTGACTACAGGGTAAGGGCCCTGGACAGAAAATATCTTATGCATCTGACAGAACAGACAAGAAGAGACAGAAATAACAGATGACTTCTTGGGACCATTGGAAATTTATTTGACTATCTAAATGATGTGCAATTATGTGAGTTTGACTTGCAGATGGAAAAGCTTTTTGTAACTTTAATCTGTCATCATCTGAAAATAAAGACCTGTTTTTCTCCAGCATCCTTTTACAGCCTCAAATTACATGAATTACAAGGAATCTATAAAGTCCTTATGGATTCCTTGATGGATTACTCATGTTTAGCTGTCACATACTGTCGGTCCTAGCAGTATACGCTCGGATACTAAATTCCAGTGTGCAAAATATTTGAATCCAGTAAGTCTCTGCTTAATCAAAGCCAGGGGTGACAGTGCCACACCGCAATTATGAGATGGTTCTTTAAGTAACGTGGACAGAAACAGAGTCATTAAGCTCCTGAAGATACTCACCTTCACAGCTTTGTCCACCAGGGCCTTGGCTGTCTTCAATCTCTCTGGGTTAACAACAGGGAGGTTGAGGATGCTGCGGTGTACTTTGCCCTCAGTAGCTGTTGCTGACACATACAGAAACACACACACACACACACACACACACACACACACATATATGAGAATATAGGTCTAATGAGTAAATTATACTCAGTGGCCGTTACGAGGCTTGAGAATTACTGCAGCTTTAGGTGTTAATGTTAGTGCAGTGTGTTGGGTATGGCTACTTGTTTGCAGGCTTTTCTCTGTGGCTTGGTTGCACCGCTGGCTAGTTCAGTGTAATGAATGCAGGAGTGTTGTGACATCTCCTCGGGTGATTTTCCTCTACAACATTGCCCTAAAAGGTGACATAGTGTATCACAGCTTTCAAGTGCTTGCTTGCTCCATTTGGACAGCATTTGCAAAAGCATTGCTACAGTTTCTGCAGCAGACTTGATATTTGCAAATATACTTGATCGAGTATAACCAAAACACCACCTGCTGGATGATCAATAGAATGTATGAGTCATAACAGCACTTGGGTGTAATGTAATGAGTATTCAAGATATATTTAGCATGGTGTTCACAAAGCCATAGAGACTGTAACCGAAGCTTAAGGCTTGACACCTTCACCACAGGACCAAAAAGGGCAAGGCCATGAAACTTTAATGCACGGCCTCTGAATTCAAACATTTGGCCACCTGGCATTTATGAGTGTGACCTCATGATTAATTCAACATTCTTGATTTATAGGCCCACTGTATGAACACAAAGTTCAAATCCTCTGGAGTGTAAGTCATATTAGTCATGCAGCATTAGCTTATACTGTTGTTTCAGATAAATGTTATTTGTCTTCTCAATCTTCTGTGTATCTTAATTTTGGGTACTGACTGTCTGTCAAAGTAACAGTTGTTTCTGTCAGTGTGTAACAACTGCCCATTCAGGGGGCAGGAAGATGGCTGGTTCAGTTCAGACAGGTATGGTGTTTGCTAGCTGCTCTCTGTCTCTCACCACTGTCTGGGCATGGTGTGGGACATCCGTCAGTAGCCCGGTCTCCCTCCTGGCCCAGCTGGACAGACTGTCTGGACCTGGTGGCTTCCATACTGACAGTAGCTCTCAGCGGTCCGGGGCTCCGGCAGGTTGACTATCTCATGCTTCTTCAGGGCAATCTTTTCTTCCACGTTGTTGCTTGGTTTGGTCAGGCAACTGCTGTAGAGGACATTGGCAAGTATTCAACTGGGCAACAATCATACAAAGTAAAAGTGTCTTAGAGCACTTAATTATTTGTATAAAACTGTCACACCAGGGGCAATGTTACTTGCTCATAAAAAAGAAACAATTCAACACATTTCAAATACAGTTCTTAAAACATTGTCTCATGCTGTCTACTGGTCTTGTAGAACAGTCTATCTATGCAGTGGAATATAAAATGGGTCAAACTGCTGTGCAGGAGACAGCTTGGCTACACCTGTCAGGTTTGAAGCACCCTGGACAGGGCAGTGTTACACTCAGTCTTCCTTCAGATACTGTGGGACAATGGCTCAGATCTGGAGACATAACCTGACTCTAACAACAGGAATGTTGGCCAACTGTAGCAAGCAACATTGTGAGAAAAGTTCCTCCACCAAACGCCTGTCACCTTTTCCCTCATACTATGTCATCTATATGTGAGCTTGGGCAGTCATTCCAGATAGACAGGTTGCCTGAATAATTTCATTTCTGGTTGAATTCATCAGGTAGCATCACTTTGAGCTGCGAAGCCACGTAAATGCTCGCAACCAGTGCTCCCTCATTGAGACAATGTAGCTAGCTAGCTGGTAAAGTAACAAAACCAAACATTTTAAACTTTTACACAAAAATGTTAAATGTTGCACCACTCTAAACAAAGGTCTACAAAGCACTGTTTTGTTTTTGTTCCTCTTACCTGTTAAAATGCTCAGGTGTAACTTGGTGCCGGTTTCAACGGAGCTCTACATGTTTACTGTCGCCCTGGCAACCGCTTTACGGGCTGATGCTGACACAAACCTGATTGTTTTAGATTTAACCTAACATGAAATGTTTTTTACGTCTTAATTTACCAAGCAGGCGTGGCTTGCTTTGACATGAGGACTGTTTTAAGAGACAGATACAATAATGGAAAATCACTATAATATTCCAACAATATTCCTATAGGGACTCTGGTACCCATGTAGGCTACTGAGTTTGACCTGACTGACCTTATCGTACTTTATGGTAATTTTCATCTCCTGTATCACTATAATATGAATTTATTTTTGCTACGATATATGCACAACATGCCTCTAAATTTGGGCTATTGGATTCATTGAGGTCAAATAAATCTGTACAAAGAATAAATCGAAGTTTCAAAGAAAAATCGATTGTTATCAAAGGTCTTCAAGGATTACTACAATGGGAATTTGTTAGATGCTAAGATAGCCTACATTTCAATACGCAAAATAGAGTGTGTTGTGCAGTAGTGATGATTTTTACATCTTGACCATGCTGTACAGTCTCACTTTTATTGATGCACCAGCAGGTGGTGGTAAAACCCCGCTTACACAAACACTGCAGCGGATGTGGTGAGCACCAGCATCATTTTGTACGTGATTTTGTGTTATGCCTTATTATTAATCCGTAATAAGGTAGGAACTGGATTTTACAACATTACAGTAGCCTACTTCTGTTATGGTGCTGTGCATTTCTACAACAAGAGGTACATTTTCGCTCGGGATGTCAACAAAATTTGGTCCAAATAAAATGTCTTTAACAAAAGATATGTGCAACAGTAGACCAGGGATTACTTTCCCTGAACGTTAATGTAAAATAATCTGAGTAAACCATATCTCACACTTTTATATTTATTGCATTTGTCCCGTCGCGCTTTTCGATGGTACCCGGAAGTAGCGGCAGAGTGAACACAAGCAGCAGCTCGAGCTCTCTACTTCTTCCTCCACTGAGCTTTATGCTATCTTTGTGTCGGGCAAAGTGTTGGTGGGGGGGCATACCGCTGCCAGAGTTAATGCCAGTTTTTTTTGTAGACTGAAAGGTGGACCGTTTTTATTTTTAAATAGACGATATTTGACTACACCGTTTCACAACGGCGCGCAGCTCTACGTCACTGTGTCACGTGCTCCCTCACTCAAACGTTTCAAGTCCAGACAAATCCTGTCCCGCACCGTAGACACACACACACACCGCCCATACACACACCGAAGAGGTTGACACTGGAGAGCTATATGCAACAACAGCACAGCCAAAGGTGTTGGACAGGTAAGCAGAAAACATCTTTGTCAGCGGTTACATTATAACCAGAGAGAGAAATTAACCGACGCTAGCATGTAGCGTGCTGACCAAATTTAAACACATGGCATAAATATCAGCACTCCGCTTACAAAACATGTTGAACATTTAAGGTAACTGAACAGTGAAGTTGTACACGATGTGTGGGAGAACTGCATGCACTCTGGCCCCGGGCGAGGTGAGCCGAGCCTCCCGTTACAGAGACCGAAGAGGTCGGCGACGGAAGCCCAGGTGGAGGGATGGAGATGCAGAGAAATACCGGCCATCATACAACAAGAGTCCCCAGTCCATGAGTCCCGTCCTGCTGTCTCAGAGACATTTTGATAAGGTAAACTCTCTCGCTCTCTCATAAACTCTTTCCCCCATTT
Source organism: Centroberyx affinis (assembly GCF_046629955.1). Classification (NCBI taxonomy): domain Eukaryota; kingdom Metazoa; phylum Chordata; class Actinopteri; order Beryciformes; family Berycidae; genus Centroberyx; species Centroberyx affinis. The sequence continues at coordinate 23,205 of NW_027281198.1, read as the reverse complement.
GATAAGATTTTTTATCTCAGCGAACCCATCTTTGAAGGCTTTTGTTAGTTATGACTTGTAGATATTTGCATAGCTGTCTATACTGTAGGTGTGGTGATAACAACAGTGGATACAGTAAAACCTATAATAAAGAAACAAATAGTCACCCTTATACATTCTGTCGTTGGGTTGCCTTCCAAGGTGAAGATAAGTGACAAGTGAAAATAAAATATTCTTTATTTTGCTGGGGACCCCCTGTAACCCTCTGAAGGCCCCCTGGTGGTCTCTGGACTCCACTTTGGGAACCACTGAGCTAAATGCCTAAAATTGAATGTAAATGTAAAAAACACCAGCAGGGGGTCTAAATGGGTTTGATAATGTGTGTGTCTTCAGGATGCGCCTGCGGACAAGTGTGTGCTGGCTGCTATGCGTTGGGGCCTGGTACCTGCCTGGTTCAGGGAGAACGACCCGAGCAAGATGCAGTTCAACACCAGCAACTGCCGCAGTGAGAGTCTGTTGCAGAAGAAGTCTTACAAGGTGCGTACAGTTTCTCACAACACTGCTTCATTTCCATCATCATGTTTTGTTTCTGTCTCTCTTATCACCTTGTATTCCCCCTAAAGGACCCCCTGCTAAAAGGACAGCGCTGTGTCATCCTGGCTGACGGCTTTTACGAGTGGAGGAAGCAGGAGAAGGACAAGCAGCCTTTCTTCATCTACTTTCCACAGACTCAGAGACCCTGCGCTCCAGAGGAGGCCGTCCCTGACCTGAAAGCGGTTAGTACTGGAATGTCTACAGCAATATAAGCACCATCGACATTGGCATTCATCATTTTTCATCAAAAACAAATGTAGAGAGAATGCAGCGCAGCCGGAAATTGCCATAGCTAAAAATTTCCTGTTTGGGAGAGGGGCCAATGCCACAATGTGCACTGTGTCCACCAGTTTCTTTTGTGTAGAATTCAGCGTTTATGCTGCATATTATGGAAACCCATTTCTGCCAGTGTGATGAAAAAAACGGTCCTGTAAGTCATGATAATGAGAAACTTTCTCAAAATAATGAGTTAGTATCTCAAAATAATGAGAAACTTTCTCAAAATGAGTTAGTATCTCAAAATAATGAGACTTTCTCAAAATGAGTTAGTATCTCAAAATAATGAGAGACTTTCTCAAAATGAGTTGGTATCTCAAAATAATGAGATACTTTCTCAAAATAATGACTTAGTATCTCAAAATAATGACTTAGTATCTCAAAATGACTTAGCATCTCAAAATAATGACAAAGTAATCTCAAAGTAATTATTTTGAGATATTTATGAGAGATTGAGAGATTTATTTTGAGAAACCAAGTCATTATTTTGAGAAGGATTCTCATTATTTTGAGATACTAAGTTATTATTTTGAGAAAGTTTCTAATTTTAATGACTTACAGGATCTTTTTTTTTTCATCACACTGGCGGAAATGGGCTTCCATAGTATACAAATGCCTGCTTGTAACGTCAGCGCCAGAGTGGGGACTCTTAAGAGTCATGCATAATACATACACAAGTCCATCACCTGTATTTTCATAAACTGCTCATTTTCACTATTTCAATAAACATTGTATTTATATGACCCTGCTCCTCCACTCTGCTGTGTTTTAACTAGGAAGACAAAGAGACAGATGAGTGGACTGGGTGGAAGTTGCTCACCATGGCTGGACTGTTTGACTGCTGGACACCCCCAGATGGTGGAGAGCCCCTTTACACCTACAGTGTCATCACTGTGGATGCCTCCTCAAACCTGCAAGACATCCATCACAGGTAAGGTTTGTTGATGGGCAAACGTGCTGTGTTTATTTAAATTTGTGTCAGTATGAAGCCTCAAATCACTGTGGTTATGTTTTAGGATGCCAGCAATTCTGGAGGGAGAGGAAGAAGTGAGAAGATGGCTTAATTTTGGTGAGGTGAAGTCTTTAGATGCCCTGAAACTGCTCCAGTCTAAAAACACTTTGACCTTTCACCCCGTCTCTTCGATAGTCAACAACTCACGCAACGACTCCCCACAGTGCCTGCAGCCAGTAGATCTTCAGAGCAAGAAGGTATTGCATTTACTATGATACTTCATTCACTTTGGGTGGAAAATCAGCCACACACTGCCAGTTGTCTAGCAAGTAGAAAGGTTTCGACTGACAAATCTGACCCTTGACCCCTAGGAGCCCAAGCCCACAGCCAGCAGTAAGAAGATGATGAGCTGGCTGAAGAGCAGCACACCTTCGAAGAGGAAGGAGCCCAATGGCTGTGAGACTAAAGGAGAGCAAGAAAGCAAGCCAGAGACTCGTCCCAAGTCTGCAGGGCCTCTGCAGCAGTGGCTTCAGGGTGCCAATAAGAAACGTAGAACTAAGTGAAGATGTGGACTAGGGTTGCAACTAACGATTATTTTCATTGTCGATTAAGCTGTCGATTATTTTCTCGATTAATCGATTAGTTGTTTGGTCTATAAAATGTCAGAAAATGGTGAAAAATGTCGATCAGTGTTTCCCAAAGCCCAAGATGACGTGCTCAAATGTCTTGTTTTGTCCACAACCCAAAGATATTCAGTTTACTGTCATAGAGTAAAGAAACCAGAAAATATTCACATTTAAGAAGCTGGAATCAGAGAATTTTGACTTATTTTTCTTAAAAAATCACTCAAACCGATTAATCGATTATCAAAATAGTTGGCAATTAATTTAATAGTTGACAACTAATCGACTAATCGATTAATCGTTGCAGCTCTAATGTGGACTAGGACCAAAAACTCTGCTTTATTGAGCATTTAGGCTTCATCTTTTGTATTCTTTTTTACTGTTAGCTTATGAATGAGGCTGAGAAGACAGGCATGAACAAAAAGGCTGCATATTCTGGCTATGTTTCTTATGTTAGTGATTGCTAAATGTTTTATAAATTCAACAAAAACTTCCGGTTAGCTGGCAGCACTGGAACACAATTTCAGCTTCATACTTTCATTCTGAAGATGTCAATAAATGTCAGACAGAATAAACACAATATGCTTTATTCAAGATTTTTTATTACCCTTATTACTTGAAACGCAAAGACATTTGCAAACAATGTAGATGCTATGCATTTATCATATTAATAATATAATAATGATGAATGCCAATACTTCCCCCCACATTTTTTTTTCTTTTTCAAAGTTATGTATCCTATCTTGTCCTCTATGATGCAATTCAAAGTCTAAACATAATATACGAACAGACAGTTAAAGATCTGATCGGTTAAAAGAAATGTCAAGCACTTAAATCGTTTGCCAACACCAGCAGTTGGCAGAGACAGATATGGAGATTGACAACACAGCTTTTGCCTTCCCCACAAGATGATTGAGAAGTTTGCAAATATACAAAGTCTTGCAATAGTTGACAGTAAAAAGAAAGGTACTAGCTAATAGTACTCCGTTATTATGAATGATGATATTTATATGTGAGAAAAAATTCTGTCCCCTCCGAAACTATCAGGTAGAACGTCATGCTGTCTTGATTTGGTTCATTCCCGTGTCAAATTTTGTGCTAACAAAGAATAATTCATTACAAGACGAAACTTGACTCCCCCTATAGAGAAACAGCAAATGACCGGAGTTGGTTAGGGACAGCATTTACATCAAGGAGCAGAGTCTGAATTCACACAACATCCTCTACTTTGAGCTATAATTGTGTTTATTGTGGCTCCACAATGAGATGTCTGAACAGGTCTTCAGTTGAACCTAGATGATAGCAAAGTGCAAAAAAACTTTTGAACATACCTGTCTGATGGACTTGTTATGGAACTTGATTTTCAGTTCTAAGCCAATTAACAAGAATCAGCAGGCAGCACATTAACATGATCCACACATGCATTTTCACACCTATACAAATTACACATTCTGATCCTTCACAACTTTCTCCACCACGGGAGCTTAGAGAGCCAACTGCTAAGTCCCGACTCTGCCTTGAGGTGTCAGAGTTTATTTTTTAAGTGTGGATGAGGCGAGGTGATGCCATGGAAATGAGTCTTGAGTGTGAAACATTTTTTAAGCCACAAGACAGATGAGTAAAATGGGGGAGCAGTGTTTCCTCTATATTCATGCAGCAGTGGTGGACCATGAAAGTAAGAAAACAACCACCACTGCTAGAGAATTTTTTGATTTAAAAAATGCCATTAGTTTGTCTAACATTACTCATAAGCACAAACAAGTATAGGGATAATGCTTAGATTGACCACTTTTATCATATGTATCCAAATAAAAGCAGTTAGAACCAAAATTGGGTGCAAAACAGGGATACACATGGAACCGTAACCAAGATTAGCCCAAACCACCACTGCTATGAAAAAAGTACATAGGAAACACTGGGAAGTAATAAGCATCATAGAAGTAAATGCCATAATGTTTCCTCATGGTGTTCTTTGGGCTAGGAGACTCATATTTTTATAGAAAATGTGTGTTTTGTATACATAAGGAGGTGAGTGCAGCATGTTTGTGTGTGTAGTAGTATACTCCATGAGAGGGACGCTGCTTGTATCTACAAAGGCCAGTGATAATGTTGGGCATCAGGGATCACACAGTCGGGCAGGGGAAAGAGGGTATATAGACAAGGCAAGACAGGGTAGTGAGGGCAGTGACGACCCCCCGTACATCTTCAGAGTCCTCAGCAGCTGCAGGTCTCCGCTGACGGCTTGGCCCGTTCGTTCCTGTCCAGCTTTATCGGCTCAGGGAACTCGTTGTACAACTCCACTTCGGTCTCCTGGAAACAGCAGATATACAAGAGTGAGGGCTTCTCCCACCATCTAAAACTATCAACATTCACAGAAACTGAGCTCTATATAAAAATGACAATTATCAACATGGCAAAATCCAGATGACGCTGCCCTCCTGTTACCTGTTTAAGAGCGTTACGTGCAATAGTCTGAAAGGCCTGCTCCACATTGATTGCCTCCTTGGCGCTGGTTTCGAAATATGGGATGTTGTTCTTGCTCTGACACCAAGCCTGTGCTCGCTTAGTTGTTACCTGAAACACAAAGGTGTTGGTGGTGAGATGTTTTTCTTAGAAACATCAGACACATAGGAATGACAGTTTTATCCAAGCTATTTTTAAAAGGGTTCTATTAGTCTGTCTAGTCTTAAGACCATCATTATTACAGATTTGTAAGGCCTCATCAAAGATATTAGCCACAACTGTGTACTTTGCAGAAAACCAGAAACTTTCTGACATTTAAGTTTCTGTAACAGCACCCCAGGCATTTTGGTGTAAACCTGGTCACCTGGACCCACCTGTCTGTTCTCCAGGTCGATCTTGTTGCCCAGCACCACAAAGGGGAAGTTCTCTGGGTCTCGAGGGCTGGCCTGGATCAGGAACTCGTCCCTCCAGCTGTCTAGGGTCTTGAAGGTGTTGGGTGCCGTCACGTCGAACACCAGGACGCAGCAGTCTGCTCCACGGTAGAACGCTACACCTAAGGACTGGAACCTCTCCTGACCTGCTGTGTCCCAGATCTGAGATACAGAACAGAAGGGAAGTAAGCATCAAGGAAGACACAGTGACCTGCTAGAGTTTATACAAGTCCTTCTAAAATGAGACATCCATCACTGAAAAGAAAAAAATAGCCTTACTCATCCCCACAGGGCGGTTTTCATGTTAGGAGTTAAAATGAATAGAAATTGATTGTGGGTATGAAAGTAAGCATCTAAGGAATAAGCCATTGGAAAATCTTTGCTGTCAAAACTGTGACATTTTAGACAGTTTGATCTGTATTTTGAAATATTGGGAACTCAACATTATGTAACAATTTGTTTTCCTAACCAGATATATGTGTAACAGTTTGAATCAACCTTAATGATGATAAAACTGACTGTGATTGGACTGTTACCACATCAGAAAAGAGAAGAACGATGCAGTGTTGCAGTAGTACACCATTAATCAGTTCTTCATTCTGTTCCACTTACCCTGTGATTGTTTTAGATAAGATATCAGGAGTGTTTTTATGAGAGATTTGCATGTGTGGCATTCCTGTGTGACATTCTTCTTTTGGTAATTATTTCCCCAGTACCTGCATTGTGACAAGTCTGTCATCCACCATGACTTCTTTCGTCAAGAAATCAGCGCCTATTGTGGCTTTGTACTGGTTACTGAACTTCTTATTCACATACTGGTTCATCAGCGAGGTCTTCCCAACTCTAGAAAAATTCACAAGACAAGATTCAGAACATATGAGAAGCAGAGACAAAGGGAGAAAAAGTTACCATCATGAACCAATTGGTGAAGTGCAAAAAATGGTCCTTTCTTGCTGTATTAGATGTGGGAAAATCAGTGTTTTCTTTAGAATCGACAATAAGGGATTGCTCCTTACTGTTCAAGCTGTCAAACCTCAACATAACACTCACCCAGAGTCTCCGAGGATGATGACTTTGAGTAGTACTTTCTTCCTAGATGTCATTGTGCCTCAACTGGAAAAAGAAAAAACATGCATCAGAACGGAAAATAAAAAACCTGAACGGCCCTACATTGGAATTGCTCAAACAATAACAATAATAATAATGATAATAATAATACATTTTATTTGAGGGCGCCTTTCAAGACACCCAAGGTCACCTTACAATGCAAAAAAGAAACATACTCGAACAGGTAAAAACAGCGAAACATGGCAAAGACACCAGCAAAGACAAAACAAAACAAGTGACATAAAGTGGGCAGACACGTATATCTATCAAGCAAGATAGATATAGCCTAACCCTAGAGATGATAAGGTTTCAATCCCTATGGTATTGGCCTACAGATTTCGCAGCGTGTGTGTCCGTGTGTTGAAATACAATCTAATGAAATAGACTAGTTCTGGGAATGAAACCAAGTGAAGTGTGTCCTACACTGAAGTGTGTTTAATTTCACAAACAACAAAGCAGCATACAGTAGTGCATCATGTTGACTTCCCCTCCAACATGTTCCAATATTTAGCCTCAATCGCTGTTAAGAGAAATCCTAATCCTGGCCCACCCAAGAAAAATAATACATGTAGGATCCAAACTGTTCCATCTTAATTATCATCTATACACACACACACCTATAGATTTTCAATAAAAATGTAGCTCCACCATCCTATTTGTTAAATTTGGACAAAATGCGTACTCAACATAGGCCTAGGCAATTCCTCATTTCCCCCATCCCCAAATATTACGCCTGTATCTCTCACTGCCATGAACTGACCTACATTTTCTTAACAAAACACCAAAAGCCTTGATAAACATCTCTGAATTCACCCCGGCCCCCACCCACCCCCCAACTCTCCCATTTTGTCTTCCTTAGAATTCATGCAGAAATGTCCTTTTATGTCGCTGGTGATAAGCTCTGCAACCAAAATTTATATTCTCTGTTCATGGGTGATCTGGATCATCAGAAGTATAGACTACTGATTAACTAAAATCAAAGGCAGACCATACATTCTCATCTCTGCACCAGCCCAAGACATCACCAAGTATTTCTGACTTTGGCTGAGTGAGCATAGTAATAGCAAACCACCACATACTGCTGTAATGACCAAAGTCCACCTCTACCTCTGATGTGCTCTCATTTGTCATTCTATTCAGAGGAGATCTTTGGAGAGAGCATTGTTGAAGAAATTGTTGTAGGTTTCAACTCAATGTCACCTATTAATACTGCATAATACTAGTAGTTATGTCAAACATTCAATTTAATAGGCTAGCCTGAACAAAACCCATGGCTTGAATCTGTCAATACTCATATGGAGCAAGACCAGCATACAACTATTGGTGCGGCTCTCATAATCTGCAACCCATGACACTGTGTCAGGGACTGATCACATGGTTTTAAGACACAGGACTAACGGAACCATGACTTGGCAAGCATGATTTAGCATAGCTAATATTGTTGCTGGAAGAAACATACATATAAATCATAGTGATGTATGAAACTGTAAACCTATCTGCTTGTAATATTGACACTTCACTAACTGTAGCAAAGGTTTATATCACCATCTTTGCCTAATGACCACAAAGACAGACATCACAAGCTCAGGAAGGGTTAGCTAGATGGACTAATCACTACATTATATTTTGACATCAATTTAACGACACATTGTAAGACAACCTCAGTTCCCACGCAACCAAAATCTAGGTAGGCAAATGTAGGAAAACAACGTGACATGGTTTGAAAAATTCTACCATTAGCGTTACTGAATACATCGTTTCATCCAAACAATTTACGCTAGACGTATCCTGTATCCACTACTAGCATGACAGTGACAGTTCTTTATTAAAGCTAACGTTTAGTTAGCTTGGCAACGTTTAGACAAATGTTAAGTTTAAGGCCAGCTACATCGTTAACATGTAGCGAAACCAATACTGAAGTCACCACAAACCAACCTGGGCGAGGATCCTCCGGTCAGAAAAATGTCAAAAGTGGATTTTCCCTGTGACTTGGTTGTAAACGTTAGCTAACGCGCAGGCTAGCTAGCTAACAAGCTAAGTTAAATGTCTGCCTAAGAAAACAACACGTTTATAACGTTAGCAACTAAATATTTTTTGCTAGCTAGCCTCGCAGCTAACTTTAATGATCAAAATCAACACGGCCACTGCCGAGGTATGACTCTCTTCGTTTAACAGCAGCGATTTTTCTACAATACTGTCTTTCGCCTTGTTCCGCTGAAGCTACCGTTCCGTTGACGCTAGCTTTTTTTTTTGTCAAGCTAAACTGCTAATAGCTAGCCGAGCTCTTCACTTCCTCCAAAACAAGCTCTGTCGGTGGGGGCTGACGTCACCGCAGGACACGCCCTGCTCAAAAAAAGTAGAAAAATAGATTTTTCCTCCTAACATTAGAACACACATTAAGTAAGGGCATCTTGATTCGAATAGCTAATGTTTTTACATTATTTTGTTTTTTAGTTTTTCTTATGCTTTCCCCTTCATATTCTTTCACAAATTCTGGCAGCCTGGACCACACAAACATATTATGGCAATGGAAACTCAAGGAATAGTCTGTAATGTATATCATCTACTGAATAGACTATATGCAGAAATGGTCCATACAGCTGACAATCCAACGATGCAGTACTGCTAACGGAGGTCAAATGGGGTCCACTGACACAGGGCCCTTAGAAATCCCAAATCACTAAAAGAATTGAGTAACAAAGGCCATTCACTGCCTGGGCTCCTTGCATGGTCTAATGTTGTGCCATCATAGGCAGGTGTAAACATGCATTCTTGATATCTCTAATGTTTCCCCGTGAAAACTATTTGTCAGCGTTGATATGCCTGTTTAGCCAGAGAGCTAAAACCTGCATTGACGCAGAACACCAAGGATATAACATGAGAATAAAAAATCTAACATAGTCACTACAGGGAATTAAAGGCAAAGATTGAGTAAAGGTGTAGAAAAATAAATGAAAACTGACTTAGAAACTTTCTTAGCATTAGTTAGGCTACATGCTTCATATGCTTGGATAACATCATGACTTCTGAATGATGATATTAATTGATTGGGCATACAGAGCAACAAAATCTATTTATTTTTTATTTAATCTCATTAAATTGCAACTTAAATGTAATGATCATTGGAAATAAGTTTAATAAGTGTGTTGATAAATAATAATAATAAAGTAGTTGTGTGGGTCAGACTGTTTTTCTTTCAAAAACAAGGAAAAAAACGTAGTATTAAAAAAAAAGTTAAAAAGTAGGCTATTAAAAAAGTATTTTGATAACTGGTTGTACATATTAGATGAGAAGATCTGATGAGGTGTTTGAGTTCTGAGCATTACAGCTACTATAGGCCTACTATACTATAGCTATTTTATTTTTTTTTTAGAATCCTGTGCTATTTTCTTAATGTTTTCCTTGGAGTTAGTTGGTTGATGAGCTCCTCAAGCTTTTATGATAATGATGTAAAGTATTTCTTTGATGTATCAAACATTTGTCTAGCTGAGGAGTCGTTTACTGTATATAGTGATTGTAATTGTGGAGGTAGTCCATTAAGATTTTGTGGGATGGGGGCCAGCTTATTTCATAATGTTGTGTGTCGCTCTGGATAAACGCCTAATTGGTCTACAGAAGGTTTTGTACATTTGCAAGGCGGTAGAGTGGTTATTTATTTATTTATTTATTAGCTATTTAAGGTACAGTAAAAACCCTAAGAGACTTCGCAGATCTTGTGGGATCTAGATGTAGATGGATGCACACCATAACAAATGCCCCCAATGCTGTAGGCCTACTGCTTTCATTAATGTTGGTAGTTAATATTGGCCAAAGGTTTCTCAGATCAGTCTTTCTGGAATTATATAAAGGCCTATTTTCTCTCACTGAATTTCTGTACACAAGATATTCTGAACGGCACAGGTCAGCTTTCACAGACTTTCTGATGCAGAATGCTTAGATGTTTTTTTTTAGCGCTATGCTACCGTAAATTTTCATAGCGCGCGCCGTGACGTCATCACGTCAGAGTGAATGAAGCGTCATCCTTTCTGGTGTAGAGCGGCGCGGCGGCCTTTCTTTGCTGCTCTACATTTCCCCCAAGCTTTAATTCCGCTCTTGATCCGGTATTTCAGTCTTTTATGTCTTTAACCACGACTCGAAAGATGCCACTTCTTGGCGTTTCCGCTTGCCTTCTGTTTCTCGCTGCTCTGAGCTCCGAGGTGTCAGCCAACGGTCTGGTCAACGAGGAGGTGAAGAGAACAGTGGACCTGAGCACCCATCTGGCCAAGATCACTGCGGAGATCCTGCTGTCCAACCAGGGAGACTCTGCCGTACAGAGCTTCACATTAGCGATAGAGCCTGACCTGGCCCCGCACCTCGCATACGTTGGAGCCTCGGTAAGTCGCCCATCATAGAATGAAGCACGCCGAGACTTCTGCTTGTTACGAACCCGCTAGCTTTAGCATGCTAGCTAGTTTGCAATGCATGTATGCAAAATCTTGCAGTTGTCAAATTTTGCGTAGCTCTCTTTGGAATTAAAACAACCCACGACATTGTCCTGTTTCATAGTGTGCCAATGCATACAGTTACCATGTATAACCTGAATGCATTAACTCACAGCTATGACCCAACTAAGTTATGTGATTCAATGAGCTCTCTGCAAGCTTGGGAGTAAACCAGGCTAGCCAACGTTAGCAACATGTCACCGTTTATACTGCTCGGTGTATGGGATCTGCACTGGTAAATTTGCTGTGAGCATAATTTTACTGAACAGATTAAACCAGACATGATATAGTCATGTTGAATTGTCATGGGTTTGGGTAAACGGGATGTTCACTTCCGCAGCGCTGCACGTTCTGTCAGTGGCTGAATGACACGTATGCGCTGGGCAACTTACTTCCGTGTATGGGTGCGCAGGCCTGCCCCCTTCCACTATGAATGAAACGATTACAGTATAATCTAATGGATATATGAACGTTAAATGCTTTGTTTTCAGGCAGAATAATAATATACATTCCTTTCATGCATGTCCTACACCGTTTACATGTACTGGATTTGGCTTGATGCTAACGCAATCTCGTTTCCCCAGGTGAAGGGTGATGAAGAGGAGGATGGCACTCTTGAACTCAAGCAGACAACAATTCAGGGACAAAGGTAAGAAATGAATCGTGTTTTTTTTGTCATCTATCCATGTTCTCAGGCAGAGTAAACAACCAAACTGATGAAATTGTGTGGCATCATCTTTCTGTTGATGCTATACCAGAGGCAAATAATTAGTAAAGGAGAGCCTCCAAAACCAGTAGAACTCCTAACATGTTAACATACTCGACAACATACTGATAACATACATACTGTTTTTCTTAGTTCCTGAAAAGTTGATATTCTAGAGATACAAGGTTTTTAACCAACAACAGCGACATGCATTTAAATTGTGTCTTATCGATGCTGCTCTCAGTCACGTCTCATGTATTCTCCTGCAGTGGGGTGTTTTACAAGGTGCAGCTGCCCTCCAGTCTGGCAGGGGGTGCTAAGCTGAGAGTGAAGGTGGAGACCGTACTGAGCCACGTCCTGAAGCCCTTCCCCACACACATCACCCAGGCTGAGCGCCAGCTGGTTGTCTTTCAGGGGAACCACTACCTGTATTCCCCTTACCCCACCCGCAGCCAGACCACCCGTGTCCGCCTGGCTTCCAAGACTGTGGAGAGCTACACCAAGCTGGGCAACCCCAGCAAGAGCGATGAGGCCATTGAGTACGGACCCTTCCGTGATGTCGCCCCGTTCAGTGAGGTGTGTCAAGGACCGGATTTGATGAGCATCAGATGAAGCTGTACAAAAAAAAAAGGTTTCTAAAACATTCTGTGTTGTGTATGGTCTCTACTCTTTAGGATACAATGAAGATCCATTATGAAAACAACACCCCCTTCCTCACCATCAGTAGCATCACCCGCACCATTGAGGTCTCTCACTGGGGCAACATTGCTGTGGAGGAGACCATCGACCTGAGGCACACAGGAGCCTTCCTGAAAGGGCCGTTCTCACGTTACGATTACCAGCGGCAGTCTGACAGCGGCATCTCCTCTGTCAAATCCTTCAAGGTGTGTTGGTTTATGCAAAACATTACTGTCCGAATTGTTGGTTTCAGTAAAGATGATAATGACTTATCTTTCTCCTCCGCAGACTATCCTTCCTGCCTCTGCCCAAGACGTCTACTACCGGGATGAGATCGGCAACATCTCCACCTCCCATCTGCAGATTCTCGAGGATTCGGTGGAGGTGGAGGTCAGGCCTCGCTTCCCCCTGTTCGGAGGCTGGAAGACCCACTACATCATTGGTTACAACCTGCCCAGCTACGAGTACCTCTACACCCTGGGTGAGTTGATCGCTCATTACCGCAACATAGAGGAAAATTTCCCTCCATAGAAAGAGAACTGTTAACAAACAAATGAGTGTATCTTGTGCACTTGAATTAATGAAAATGGCATGAGGTCTATCTTGTGCACACACAATAACATCTTGTGCTTTTGATACAGTAAATCGTTGCTTTGAAATATCCATTTTGTTCCGCTGCAGCTACTCCCTAATTGCTGTGTCACCCCACTGCCCCCCCTCTCGGGAGTGATGCTAATGTTTCGCATTGTTTCATCTCCTAGGTGACCAGTATGCACTGAAGATGAGGCTGGTTGACCATGTGTATGACGACCAGGTTATTGATTCTCTCACTGTGAAACTCATCCTGCCAGAGGGAGCCAGGTCAGTGTTTAAGTATCCATGTAAGCCTGGGTGGGAATTTTTGCAGTAGCTGAAGTTGATGCTGATTGGTCCCAATTTCCCCTGTCTCATCCTATCAGAAACATTCATGTGGATACACCTTACCCAATTGACCGCATGCCAGACCAGCTGCACTATACGTACCTGGACACCTTCGGCCGCCCGGTGCTGGTTGCCACCAAGAACAACCTGGTGGAGCAGCACATTCAGGACGTTGTGGTAAGCTGAGGGATAGAAAGGGGCAGCAATTAATTTGTTGGGCAGCTAGATGTTTGGACTTAAGGCTAGCAGGTTGACAAAGACCACTTTGTTAAAGTCAGTTGTCATAACTTGAATCTTAATTGTTTCAGTGGATTGGGACACTAGCTATGTTATTTTTAGGACTACAGTGTTACTAACAACATTTCCAGACATTTTGAAGCCAGAGAAACTGGAATTAAGAGCTATAGTTAGAATTTTTACAGCTACTACAAATCTTATGAATTTGTATGAATTTATTAATTTTCTTTGGGGTTTTTTCAAGGTTCTGAAAGTGCTTTTATGCATTATGTGCTTGAAAGTACTTCTGTCAAAATCTGAATTTGGCAGTGTGGTTGAAATAAATTCTCTACTGCAATACAAAAGAATGAACCTATGTAGTTTCGTTTATAGTATCAATGCAGTTGAATGTCAGTCTTTTCATTGCACATCGAGCTTTCTGTTGCTCCGTCTTTATTCTGTCTTGTTGCTGGCTCCCTTGTGTTTAGCTGAACTGTTGTAATTGTTCACACCTCATGCTGTTGAGTGGGTGCTTTTTTGCAGCTGTCCTATTTGTTAATATTTTTGGCCAGAAAAATAAGTTTTTCTCTGACTTTTGTAAAAGATCTCAATCTCTGAGCTTGCAATTGCATCACCATAAATGAGCAATAGTTGCTCAAACATTTGTGCTGTCTGTGCTAAATTCAGCTTCAAGCCTGTGTGGTAAAATAAATGTTGTGACAGAGTAGTTTGCCAGTTTGTTAATGGAAACCACTATGTTAATCTAGCTGTAGCATAAGAGGATGCAGTAACCATAGCTTAGTTTAAAATTCTTAAGTACATGCCCAGAGATACACATGGACGCCTCCACTGGCCTAGGAATTTGCCTTGAATCCTGCTACAACCTTTCCTCCTGTGTCTCCACGCTACTTTCCCATTGACTAAACAGAGAACAAAGTACTAAACAATACTGCACCCTACTAACAGAAAACAGAAAATCAGGTCGACCATGCTGATTAATTGACATGAGATTTAAGAATATCACCAATTCAGTCACATAATCAATGTGATTGAATTTTTACAGACTACAAAACATTTTCAGTTTTTGCTCACGGATACATTTGTGGTTTACTTGGCCTCAGCAGCATGACAAATGTGGTGGCTTGTTTTTGATTATACTAGTGCAGTGCCTGTTCGCTTGTTTATTCAAAGTTTATTAATATTGAACTTGTCGCGTTTCCAAATTGCACCAAATCTGACACTGCACTTCCTGGGGTCCCCAGCAATACACTCGCCAAGTGTGAAGTCGATCAGATGAACGGTTCTCGAGATATGCAACAGACAGACAGACAGACAGAGATTCCTTGCTTTATAGTATGATTCATGCTGGGCTATTTTCTACCTTTTTAATGAGTGCACTGTACTATCTTGATTCATTCCCCACAGTACTGTATTAATATGATGCCATGTATTCAAGTTTTTATGATGTTCATTATCAATATTTTTACTCTTCTTGCATCATGGCACAAGCATTGAAATATTGTATCAGAGTTTTCTGGCTATTCCCCCTCTTATGTATTACGAGGGCACTGAGGATTATAATATGATATAGAAATTAAGTTTAGACATTACAGTTCAGTTGGAATAAACTATGAAATAGTTGCCTGTCTGCCTTAAAGCGCTGTCTTCATGATGCAATTCATCTCCCAGTTAAAGGAAAAAATCCACTTCTCTTGCAATCAAATAGATGTTTTTGGAAAGACCTGAAAGTTTTTTGCCCTATGACAGGCTGGAAAACTCTGACAACCCCACTTGGCATGCCTGAACTTGTATGCAAACCCTAAATAATAAACATCTGTTTCTTGCTTTGTGCTCACCAGGTTCATTATACTTTCAATAAGATCCTGATGCTGCAGGAGCCTCTGTTGGTTGTAGGGGCCTTCTACATCCTCTTCTTCACCGTCATAATCTACGTACGCATGGACTTCGCCATCACTAAGGTATGCCAGTGCTCATGTATTTCTGTGCATGCAGCTGGGCTCCTATAAGCAGAAACCTGGCTTGTGTTGGCCTCCGTTTATCCTCCCTGCCCTCTTCATCTCTCCTTCCTTTGGGTTACCAAAGCTGTTCTACATCTTTCTCTCTTTATTCAGTTCTTGTCACTTAACTCCTTCCTTGTTTGTTTCCACTACTCCCTTCTCTGATCAGGACCCGGCGGCCGAGGTGCGTATGAAGGTGGCCTCCATCACGGAGCAGGTGCTGACTCTGGTCAACAAGCGCCTGGGTCTGTACCGCCACATGGACGAGGTGGTCAACCGCTACAAGCAGTCCCGCGACACCGGGGCGCTCAACAGCGGCCGCAAGACGCTGGAGGCCGACCACCGCGCTCTCACCAACGACATCAGCTCCCTGCAGGCCCGCCTCAAGGCTGAAGGCTCCGACTTGGCCGATAAGGTGAGTGGAGTGTGTCTGAGGGCGTAGATTGCGATGGTCTGAGTTATCTGAACTGGATGTGATGGTGTACGCTATGCTAGCTTGCGGCTGGGTGGGTGGAAGTAAGGATGTACTTTCAGTGGATCACAAACCAACATTGCTTTCCAAGCATAAATTACTGAAAGTGGAAAACTTACCCCACAAAGTTCATATCATTCTTATGTTCTCTGACTGAGTATTTCAGCATGAGCAATAACCAAGAACCAAGACTAACCTGTTGTGTCATCAAGAGACACTTTCAAGAGTTTCATCAACAGTGAAATGTTGGCTGGGTTTGTGCACTCATAGGAAATGTGTTTGACTACTGGCAACAAAATGAGCTTCATTTCATAGTGGTGGCCACAGTTGTGAATCAGAGAATGTGCTCATATCACCAGAATATCACCCCGGGTATTATCACTATTTCCACAAAGTCAGTCTTCCATTCCTTATCGGTGGAACAGCTGTGGAAATGTTGCTAGATGAAATTCCCCATTGGAGCTTTCGGAGAAGCTTGTTTATCACTAAATCACTAAACTTCCCAACATCATCGGAATAAGACGTGAACTATGTTCCAGGGTGGATTTTACTGGAGGTATATTAGAGGTTGACTCCCCTCTGTATGTCCCCAGGTAGGAGAGGTGCAGAAGCTCGATGGCCAGGTGAAGGAGCTGGTGTGCCGCTCCTGCCAGGAGGCGGAGCGCCTGGTGGCGGGTAAGGTGAAGAAGGAGGCCTACATCGAGAGCGAGAAGACATTGGCCGGCAAGAGACAGGAGCTTGTCAGCCGCATCGACAGTCTGCTGGACGCCCTGTAAACATGTCCTGCCACACAAGCATACACACATACATGCACTCAGACACACACACGCTGCCCCTGCTGCATAGATGTACAACTGACGGTTAATACGTATGAAAATTACAAAAAAAATGTGACACACAAACGCTCACAATGTTTTTTTCCATCCTGGAACCCAGACATGAACGATTAACTTCTCATCTGATGGTAGCTATAGGTTTATCCAAACACTTGTGCCTTCGTGCCTAGTGAGAAACATGAGGTCATTTTGTGCTCAGCTCTTCAGCAGCTACATGGTGGCAGTTTTTCTTTTTGAGTGTGTTCAACTGCACTTGTTTTAGACTTTGTCACACTCGCTGAGAGTTGACGCATCATTTTCATGTTAAAATCTGGACTTTTTTTTTTTTTTTGTATTTTTTCACCCTTTGAATGATTGTTGAAGGTTAAAGGAATTGTTTTTTTAATGATTATTTGAGTTGATACATCACAGGTTGTCCCAAGTGTTTTCGGTCTCATGTCTTTACTCACATATGCTTTATAGGTTCTAAGGCTGAGTCATCTCTTGCTCCTAAGTATGATGGTGATTTTTTTTTTTCAATCTTGTCATCTTCCTTGCATTTACAACCTTTTTGTCACTTGCCATTTGCACCTGACTAAAGCTTATGTGTGAACAAAGTTGAAGCTCTGATTCTGTCAGCCCAAATCCATTGGGTAATTGTCCTCCTGTTTATTTTTGCAGTCCCTCTGTAATATTTGCCAGAATTTGTATGATTTATTTTTGTTTTGTAAGTTGTCCGTTTTCTCCATGAGATTAGTGAATACATGAAATTAGGTGGTATGCGAGAAAAGACATGGGCAATGGAACACGAGTAATGTTTGTAAGTGGGCAATGAAATGGAAAACTACCAAATTTGAAATAAAAAAAAGTTTGAGAAACAGTTATCAGTTAGCATGGTTATTCTGATTAGAAGACAATTGTATAAAGATTAATTTTATAACATTTAGTGTTTTTTTTTGGTTTCTTGGCTGATGAAAAACCTTGGAGACTCCTCAGCAATAGCAATAGCCTTGGTTCATCAAAAGAGGGCGCACTTGTGTCAAGAACCACCAACCAGCTTTATAAGAGTAGGATTTATCTTTTTTTTCTCTGTCTCCAGTGGTACTACACTACACTTTGCCTCAGACAAAATATCATGGTCAATCTGTCCAGTTATCAATCAAAGCAAACTAAGTCATTTGAAAATCCCAAAACAAAAATAGTCCAAATGTACAGCATGATTTCAGGCCCTCTTAACACACTTCAGAGGGAATTTCCAGCACATTGTTACATTCCTGCCCAGCAGGCTTTGGTGCAGAGAAACCCCACCTAGCAACCTCTCCTCAACAATCAGCAGAGCGGCCGTCCCGCCTCGACCACAGTCAGAGCCCAGGACAAACAGGAGATGACACAGGGGTCAGTCTGAGGTCGCCGCTTTCCCTCAGGTCATCAGAGGTCGCGGCAGGTCATTTCCTGCTCCATAATAACAGGCCCCATTCCCCTCGCAATGATAACGTTAACACATTGTATGCGCCATACAATAATCATTCTGAAAATACACAACGGGGGAAAGCAAAGACAATGTCTGTTAGCGCTGATGCTCGGTGCTGGTGAAAGGCCACACAATGGTGTTTTTGTTTGTGTGTTTGTACTTGAGTGGAGATTTGGAGCAATGAGAGCTTGGAGAGCCGCAGAGTCTCACTCTCACAGCGCGGCCCAGCAGGCAGGCCGCTGCTGTTAGCACACGTCCACCTCACCACTCCTGGCTGTGCCAAACAAACCGCTGAGCTCATGTCTGCCCGCCACGATGCAACCATGCCATCAAGTCACTGCATGAGGTTGTGTGTTGGAGTGACACAGGGTTCCCAGGGGCCTTGAAAACCTTTGAAGGTTTGTGGAGAAAAAGAAAATCAGGCCTTAAAAGTTTTTTAAATGTGTATCTGGCCTTAAAAATACATGATTTTTTAATTATAACACCAAAATTCATCAATCAGCTCTCTGGACCTCTCTGTCCCAGGATCAACACTTAACATCCTGAGCAAAGCCCTGTGATGGAGATTTGCTTTGATATAGCAGCAGTTTTACCAATATTTCACCGTGATCTCTTGAAGATCATGAGCAAAAACTGAGGCCTCTATGATGTGTAATATTGACCAATGGCATGTTTTACCCCAAAACCTTGAATTTCACCCATCATCATGTATCATACTACTTGCCTCACACGGCCGCATGTCTAGGGAACCTCACGTTTGGCTTTGCCTCACAATGAAGGCCTATCCACGCCTGACCCTAAAGCCTTATACCATCATAGTTCACTGATGCATTTGGCCTCCCATATGGCTGTTACATCATTGTGAAGGCATTGTCTTGGTGTGGTATCGGTGCTTGGTCGATTGGTGGATTTCCTTTTCAGCTCCAGCTTCAGCTTCAGCTCTGTCCTTTGCCCCAGGATGTGATTACTGGTCGCAAAAGAACTGCGGTTAATCTGTTGGCCTAAGCCGAGCAGAATACTGTTTAAACCGGAATTCATGTGCAGCACTGTATCCTGATGTGGCAAACACTGAGAGCTGAGACATGCCGGTGTGTGTGTGTGTGTGTGTGAGGGGGGGGATAGGGTTGGATTGGTTGGGGGCACCATGTGGTTGAGTTGTGACGGTCCCCTTCGGGCATGAAGCTGATTATTATCTTCCTTTCCTGAAATATAGTAGTGTTACAGTCAGAGTGTGCTCTTTCTTTATCTGCCAGAAATAATGAATATGCAAAAAAATGTGAAGTAAAAGCAGGTATCAGTTGAAGGGGTAATCCACAAGAGCTGGGCCTTGTGACGTGGTGGTGATTGATTACATTGAGGGCTCACCTGCAGCACTCTCCCTCTTAATCTCTCTCGCTCTGAAGTACACACACACGTGCGCACACACACACACACACACAAAGAGAGAGACAGAAGTCACCAGTCAGGGAACAATATCCTGCTCAGAAGACCCTTCACAGTACACACTCATAAATCACTGAGACAGAGCCACCACCCTCACTGTCACCATGTTATTATGCACACACACACACACACACTCACACTCACACACACCCAAACCCCTGTTCCCCTAGACATATATTCATTCAATTCATTCATCCCTGCTACCCAACCATAAAAGGATGTCAACGAAAAGAAGAAACAGGGGGAAAATCTACACTCAAAACTTGCCTTGAAACACACTTCACCTGCATAATACCCTCTGGCTCTGCTTAAAACACACTGAGTCCATCTTTACAACAGTAGCTCTGTGTCCCGCTCTGCCACGGCCCTCTGTACCGGCCATTCCACAGTGACAGGGCGAGGGGATGAGGGGATGAGAGGCTCTGAGGGGAGAGGTGAGGGACGGATGAAAGCCCGGCGGCTCGGGTCCCGGGGCCCTGCGTCCTGTGCAGGTGGCAGGTGTGATCTGGCCGGCCACAGAAGCGTGAGGGCGAGGAAGAGGAGGACAATGAGCGCGTCTGTGGCCCTCCGCGCAGCTGCAGGAGGCGGGGAGGAGCGGGACTGACAGACAGACAGACGGACAGACAAGACAGACAGGAGGAAGGGAAGGAAGGCCGCGGCACAGAGAGATGGAGATGGGACTTCAAACGGAGGATTGGGCCCCGGGTGCGGAGAGACGCATTCTTGTCTGGCGTGGAGGAGGAGGAGGAGGAGGAGGAGGAGGAGGAGGAGGAGGAGGGGGGAGACGGAGGGATGGCAGGAAAAGATGGACGGCAGAGAAAGCAAAGAGCGTGAAAAATCTTCAAGCGTATTCCTCGTGTGCGTGTGTTTACATTGGGCTGCTCGCGCTCTGCCTGCATCCGCGTGCGTTTGTGCATATTGATGTCGACTTCCCTCTGTATGGATTTGTATCGATGAGACAGTAATCCTCTAGCCTTGCTCTCCTTGTATGCAACTGTCCACAGCTCCCACTAAGACCCACTGATCTCTGCCACATGGCGCTCCATCAAAGCACTGATGGTCATGCCTCTCAGGGCGAGTTTTGCCAAAAAACGCGCCCCCGTGGCTCATGTATGTCTCTCAGGATGCAGGATGAGCAGCAGATGAAGGTCTGAACGCTACTCTTGACTTCGTATCATCGGGGATCACATGAAGGCCAGCGAGACAAAGCCGCTCTCCGTTAAAAGCACTCTTCTCTGTCACCCCTGCATGCACACACACACACACACACACATTTCCTACTCTCTCTATCGGACCTGATTGGAGTGACAGGGGCACTTCCCATTGGCTGTGAGAGTGGCCCTCTCCTTCCCAGGGCAGCCAATTTCCCCTACTCCAGAGCTGATAGGAAACTTTGATTGTCCACTGAGCTCAGGAGAGACAAAGAGATTTTTCCTCTTGCACTTCACATATCGCTAAATCACATCTCTACCTACAATCTCTCTCTCTCTCTCTGCCTCCCCATCACTCTGTCTCTCTCTCTCATTCTCTCCCTCTCCATCTCTCTCTCTCCCTCTTGAATTTCCTTGCCTTATTTCCAACATTAACTCTTTGTTTTCTGCTGTGGGCCGTGGAGTCCGAGTCCATTAAAAAATGGCACTGACTGCTTTGATGGGCAGGAAGTATCACTTGTGGTGACATCTGCATCCTGTGACACCATCCTACCCTGCGTACTGCACATGGTCCTCTCTCTCTCTCTCTCGACTCACCACTGTCCTCTTTGCAGCCTTCCTCCATTTGAAGGGTGTAAGCACGAGTAGGTGCAACCCAAAGTATCGGCATGTAAAGCCTCATATATATTGGGTGTGAAGCAAAGAGGGCAACAGATAGAAAGGGCGAGACCTCTAAACAAGTAGAGAGGGCCAGCAGGAAACATCTCCCTCTCTCTCTCTCTGTCCACCAAACGCTCGCCCTCCCAGAGAACACACTTCCTGCCAGAGCTCCACTGACTTCCTGTCCAGCCACCGGGAATCCCAGCTGGAACATTCCAGCTGTTCTCTCTCTCTCTCTCTCTCTCTCTCTCTCTCTCTCTCTCTCTCTCTCTCTCTGTCTGTCTCTCTTACTTACTTCAGAGATGTGTGCACATATCTGGACATTTGTATGCACACGCACACGCACGCACGGACGCACACACACACACACACACACACACACACACACACGCACACGCACACACACACAGAGGGGACCAACAGGGCTGTATTGTGGTGCTACTACACCATCTCGTCGCCAGGTGTCGCTACATAACAGTACATGTCCTGTGTGGCTTCACTGCAGAAGTAAACCTCTCCAATTCTCAGTCTGTGGAGCTTCTCTATCCGCTCAGAAGGCCCTCATGTATATTACTGCTCTTTTTAAGCAGAAAAAAAACGTCCAGTGTCATTAGTCTAATGGCATTAATTGCGAGGACACATGCATGTTTATGAATGCGTCTTCACGCGGGGGCTCTGCAGGGTGGAAAAAGCAGGTTCGGTGACTTTGTGTATGACCTTTTCGGAAAGAGAGCTAATCCCGAGCTATAATAGACTCCGGTGCCGATATGGAAAACTGCTGCACCGTTATCTTGGTTGTCTAGGAGACCATCAGAGCACCGGGGCCGGTGGAGATGCCACGGTATTAAAAGGGGAGTGTGTGTGTGTGTGTGTGTATATTGGAAAATGTGTTTTTTTTTTTGTCATAAGTGTCACTCATAAATACTACATTATGTCCCGTGCTCGATTATGGAGGTAGAAACATTTTTTTCTACCACGTTTGGCCTTCAATTTTTTTTTTCCCAGCATGGTCAAATTATAAACTCAATTTCGAAGACACAGGAAAAAGGTCACTCGTGAGAGAAGTGGATGTGGGGCCCGCGCACAGCTCGTTATTCGTTCATTTAAACGGCACTCACCAGAAATCAATTATAAAATTTAGCACTGTGTCCCAAATTATAGCCGGCATATGGCCCAAATGCCATAGCAATTAATTTAAATCATAACAAAGTAGGCCTAATATGTGTGGCCTAAATGTTGATTCTGGAGAGAAGCAGGCCTATGGGCCAGACAACGAAATCAGAGAAACCTAACATACATTTGCATAAGCAGCTTAAGCCTGTATTTGTGAAACTGAAGAGAATGAGAAACACGTTTCGATGTGTTTATTAAGAAAATCATTTTCACTATTACAATCACAGTTGCAAATCTCTATAAGAGGTTCTGGCTTATCATGTTATCTAAATTTTCTGCCAATATCTTATGCGCAGATAAGCGTTAAAATCATGTTTTAAAAATGAAGCCTAATCAGCTGTAAGTTTTGATAAGTTTCAGTGAGTCTGTGACAGCACGGGTTTATTTGGTTAAAACTAAAAAATGAGTTTATATCATATTCCACATGTCAAAACTACCAAAAGGTAGCTTTAAGAAATAAAAGAGATGAAAAGGCGGCCCCTCCTATAGAGCACTAGAGGGGATTAATCAGACAGATACGCATCATATCACAGTGATGTATGTTTAATATAGCGTGTATTGATATGTAAAGTGTG